>NC_139142.1:157785315-157952073 GCF_964270905.1 Leucopleurus acutus
TTTCACTTTCAAAATATTTGTTTAAACTCATTTTGACTTTTTAAAGGGCCATTTAACAATGTCTTTCAAATTTTAAGATATGCAGATTCACGTGCCCAGAATTATGAATGCTAGGGATCAGAAAGACTTGTGCAAATCCACAAAAAATAAATGCTTGTATTTACTGCAGAATTGTTGACAATAGCAAAAGAAATGGAAAATAGTCTAAGTGTTTATTGATAGAGAAATATTTAGTAAATTATAGTACAGTGTCATAATAAACAGCCACTGAAAAAGTTGGGATTTATATGTATTAACAGAAAATACAAGTTAAAATGAGGCTTTATTATTATGTTATTTTCAGACTTTGCATGTTTATTTGTGTTTACTGGAAGTGGCAGTGGAATATGTCTAAATGTGTTTTCATCAGAGTACGAAAGGGTCAGAGAAGGGTCAGAGATGCAGATGTGTCCAAGCTGAAATCCTCAGGAACTTTGTCATCCATACACTATGGGCAACTAAGCTATTTGTGAAAAAGACAGCAGGGAGTGGTGCAAAAACATGGGATTTTAGCATCCTGCAGATCAGTGTTCAAAATCCAGTTTTGCACCTCCTTGACTATGCGAGATTTGGGCAATTTTGTAGACCTCCATCCTCCTCTCTAATTCCTAAATTGTGGACTTGCCATAAGGTTTACATAAAATAATGTTTATAAATCATCTATCATACAATGTATTCTCAATATATGCCATTGTCATTTTTCATGTATAGAAATGCACATTTACCCTAATAAAATTTCAGAGAGCAAGAAAAAAGATGATTTTTTTTTTTTGGCCAAAATAACTACTTGTTACCAAACTTGAGTTCAGCTGCTCGCCACTTAGCCAATAATTTGAGAGGCAAGTGTTAGTAGAAAGAAAAGTTTTAATCAGAAAAGCCGGAAATAGGGAGAAGGTGGACTCATGTCCTGAGACCAACTCCAAAGATTCTGCTCAACCGTAACAGTTTTTAAAGGAAAAGGATGGGGGGCGGTAACCAGAATCTCCATGAATCATTGAGATTCTGCATCATGTTCCATTGCATGTGGGCTGGTTGACTCTCTCTTCATATGTTATCCTGCTTGTGTGATCTGCCTGCAGGTTTGCTAAGGGGGTTTTGGTGGGGGGTAAAGAGCTAGTCATTCTTTAACTACTTAATTATTCATTCTTCTTTTAATCTAGGATAAGAATCAACAGGTTAGACAAGGCATGGTGTGCATTCAGGAGAGTATAAGTCAGGAGTTAGTTTAAATTGCCTAGTGATCTCATTCCTATAATTAGGTTTTATCAAAGTTGATGGGGAACAGAAATGGGCAAACAGGAAAGGGGCAAAAGAGCTTTCAAACTCATTGTAGGTAATGTCAGCATATAATATGCTAATAAGAGCTCTAATTACCAATTTTCTTGATTAATAATTGGGGGAAGTGAGTGAATATTACTTAGAAATGGTTGATGAAACAAACTTTTCAAAACTTTTCAGTTTGGGGGAAACAACTAGATCTGTGATGATGAAAGCAGCTCTTTTGCCCCTTTTCCGTTTACCCATTTATGTTCCCCTCTAACCTTGAACAAACCTAATGAACTTGTGGATTTGTTCCCTAGATAAAAAGAAGTAAGGATGAAGAATTAAGTAGTTAAAGAATGACTAGTTCTCTACCCCCAACAGTCCTCTTAGCAATCCTGCAGGCAGATCACACAGGCAAGACAACATCTGAAGAGACAGTCAGCCAGCCTGCACACAACGGAGAATGATGCAGAACCCAGCCCCCTGCCTTGATGATTCATTGAGGTTCTTCCCCCCTTTTTTCCTTTAAAAACTGTCATGGCTAACCAGAATCTTTGGAGTTGGTCTCTGGACATGAGTTCACTTTCTCCTCAGATTGCTGGCTTTTCTGATTAAAGCACCTTTCCTTTCTATTGACACTTGCCTCTCGAATTATTGGCTTTTGAGGGGCAAGCCGCTGAATGTGGGCACGGTAACAATGGTAGTCACTGAAACTTCACTCAACAGGATGCATCATGGGCCCTATCTTCGTCTTTGGAGGAGGACTCCTTGTCAATGATTTGCACAGGAGGGCAGAAAGCACTTCCCAACTCCAGGGAAACTCACCTTTTTGAGTTGTTTGTTTTTTTGGTTTGTTTGTTTGTTTGTTTGTTTTTTGCGGTACGTGGGCCTCTCACTGCCGTGGCCTCTCCCGTTGTGGAGCACAGGCTCTGGACGCACAGGCTCAGCGGCCACGGCTCACGGGCCCAGCTGCTCCGCGGCATGTGGGATCCTCCCGGACCGGGGCACGAACCGGCGTCCCCCGCAACGGCAGGCGGACTCTCAACCACTGCGCCACCAGGGAAGCCCCCCTTTTTGAGTTTTGAATCTGGCAACAAACTGACAAATACATTGTTTTTCCTATTTAGGAAGGTGGTGTTAAAATGTTAGAAATCCAGGCCAAAGGATCACTTAGATGTTCTCTTGAGGCAGAAACTTTTAATAATGAGAAATGTCTATTTTGTATTATTTAGCAGGGTTTTATTTTTCCACAAGGAAAATTCTTCCCACTTACCCCATCATCCTCCCCTGATCTTCCTAACATGTTTTATTCTCTATATTCTTATTTACTCATACATACATACCACAAAATGCTGTTTGACTTATAAATAAATGGACAATTCTGTAACAGTGCAGCTCTTTTGGTAAAATGAGTTTGAGGTCAGTTTTCGGGGTCCTTGGGTTTTTATATGCAATCTAGTCACATTTCCTGTCTCTGCTTTGCTTGCTTAACTTACTAGAAACTTGGGCACAATTTTGCTGGTGTTGGCAGTTTTAAGGTATGGATTCGTGGAGGCTATTTACAAGATGCCAAGGGATGTCAAATCCAGAACACGTGTTTTTTATCCCACGGTCCTTCTTTGACAGCAGAAATACTCTGCAGATTATCAGATCCATTTGCTGATATTTGACATCTTTTTATTTTTTTATCCAATATGGTTTTGGCTGAGATGAATTTTAATGTTTCTTCATGCTGAAACTGACAAAAAAATCCTTTAAACATTTAAAGAGAGGAAATGGGAGCTTTACATTTCAATGCAAAGAGAGCCATTTCATTTACTTAAAAACTTCACAAATACTTTCCTGCCAAAGAAATTCAGCTTTTTAATTTTTTTTTAAAAAAGGGAGCACTTCATAGACATTCTACATGCTAAGCAGATCTAATGAAGACATGGTTATGGCCATTCTGAAATTGTCAATACTCGATTTCCTCAAGTTATCACGACGGTGCTATGGGCTGATTCAGTATTCTCTTGTTCCATAAAATGTTAATATTTTTTCCTAACTAAAACAGTTATCAAACTAGCTATCAGTTTTGGTGAATATGCAACATCATCAAATGTGAGTGAAGATTAGACAAGGGAGGTGTCTGTTTTTTTCATAGTCCCTCATGTTGTTCAGTTTTTGTTTTCTCTCTTTATGTGACCTATTTGCTTTGAGATGCCTTATCATGTCATTCATATTCTTTCTTACTAGTCCATTCCAATTTCCCAAAGCTCTCTAAACCTACCACCAAGAGCCCTTTTCCACTAGTCAACAAGAACCATAGCCCACGCCTTCCCAACTGGAAAGATAGCCAAATTGTGTAACCATTACAGTGATAAGACCACACAGGGCTCCAAGCTCCACATGACTGTTGTAGCTAGCTCAGGCCCCTGGTTCTGGGTGGCTGACATATCCCTCTGCCTGCTCTTATACCCTCTCTTGTCTCTGACTTCTAGTCTCTGCAGCCACTGCATTTGTTTGTCATCGCCACTGAGGATTACTGCCTTGGCATTACCAATTCCATCTGGAAGGTGGACAAAAATATTTGAATGAATTCATGAATGAGGTACTGCCAATACCCTGCCAATGCCACGATTAACTGTATGTCCACCAAAGTAATCGAGGCAGCCTCCCAACTAGGCTGTCCCAAACATAAGACTGCCAAACAGTGGTGTTGCTCATTCCCTGAATATCCTAAATGTGACAGTGCTTTAAAGTTAGGCTCACTCTCTCTGGGTTGCTTATTGAGCCCCCTGACAGTTAGCTGCTGACAACCAGTAGCTAGACTGGTGTTGCCCAACGAAAACAAACAATCTCACAGAATAGCAACAATCAGACACATCACTCCTTGACCGTGATAAAACAGGACAAACACAAGACTGCTCTGTAATCATGTCTCAGCAAAGACAAAAAAAGACCTCTGCACCACCACAAAAATGACCAAACACCCCCTGTCTACTGCCTCTTTAGCAATGACAACACCTCCCTTTATGGTCCTCGTAGATGAAAATTAGTACACCCAATGGCTAAATTACCCCCTCTTCCTGACACCACCCAATACAGAACTGATTCCAGCTTTCCTAAATCTTCCTCAAAATCCCCTAACACAAGCCCACCTCCTATCACAAGTCTTTCCCAAATTTATTTTACTAGGAAACCCCATGGTTTTCTCTCGTGCATTCTTTTTAGCTGCGACAAGTTAATAAAGTAATGTCGTCTGTTTCTGGTGGTCTATGGGCCCTGGGCTTCAGCATCACTTTAGGGGAAACTGGACCAGAAGCTGGGTGACAAAATAATGCTCTCAAGATCCACTCAGAAGTTTCCCTCCGACCATCAGGCAGGATTCCATTATGAAGCCCAGATATCTTCAGGGCGAGTGCACAGGCACACCGAGGTCTTCCTCTGGGCTTGGGATATTGAATGTCACATCCTGGCTTGAAGCCTCAGTGCCAAGGGCCAGTTTCCCATTTTAATCTGTCTCTTCACTGTTCTCCTTAGGAAACCCATGGAAGACTAATGAAGAGACTAACACATCCTAGTGGGTTAGAATTCCCAGGTAAAGTGAAGACAGGATAAGGATGCCTATGCCTCTGTGCATGTGTCTGTGTGTGCTTTTTATGTGGAAAGAGATATACTAATAGAGTAATATTTGCTTCATAGATGTATCATTGAACTTGCAAGTTTTGAAGGATGATGAATAGGGACAATGACATGCCTATGATTTCTGATACACAATGGTGATATTCAAGTAAAAACTTTCCCATTTGATTTTAATGGATCCAATATTTAGAATTAAGATGTCCTTTGACAGCGATTTTAGCAATATTAGATTTTAAAAGTTTTTAATTCCATAGTAATATAAAAACACTTCCCTATTAATAGTTTTCACATAAGCACGTCGTGATTTTCTACAATATCTGGCTCCCCCATGGAAGTAAGCTTCCTGAGAGTGAAAACACTGTCTCTGGTATTTGTGTGGTGCGCCAGCATCTAGTACAGCTTCAGGGATATAGTAGGTGCTAAATAAATGCAATGTATTAAAAATCAGCAAAAACAAACGTGAAATAGTCTTGACTATTAAGACTAAAACCTTTTAGGTCTGGTCTTATACAAAGACACATTGGTTCTTACAAAAATGTCTAGTGATATCTTCTGCTCAAATAGCTTTGTGATGAGATGAGTTTTAAAAGATTAACCAATGATACTTTTCCCCTGTGTTTTCTTTTATCTGTGGCCCTTCCCATTCAGTAGGCCAGACATTTATTGCTCAGGATACGCATGAGCCAAGGATTTTAGTGATAACAGTAGAGACCTTTCACATTTTCCCCCCAGATTTCTAAACATTCCACACCCAGTAAATGCTACCAAGAATTCTGGATGCTCTTTTTAATATTTCAAAGCAAGGGAAGCTGTCTCATGCTCTAAACTCCCTTGCATGTGCTGGCACCCTGGCTCTCTCTGTTCATCAGAGTTAGGGAATTAACTGGAACATTTGAGAAGACCTCTGTTTCTTCCCTCTCTAGGTCACACAGCCATTCCCGGCAACATCACATCTCTAAGAACATTGCAAGCAATAATACATGAGCAAAAGTCTATTTCAACAATAAAAGTTGATCCTGGGGTCTCCACAACTCTTATTGACAACACCTTGTTAAAGTTTTTAAAGAGGAAATGGAAATTAGTCCATCAGTGCCACTTCTTCTGTGGTCATGGCCCCCCTATTCTCTCCGTAATCTCACCTCATTGTCTTTCTCCTACTCCAAGTGTAAGGTCATGATTGAGAAAGATACTGCTTTTCTAGATCATGTTAAGTATAAAGCACATGCATGAAAGCCTGTAAAACTGCACGAGATATAAAAGAATAGATGAGTGTGACAAAAAGTATTCTCCTATACTTTGCAAACTCTAAGTGACATTCAAATGTTAAATATCTTAATTTTAAATATAATTAATTAGCTTGTCAGTGTCCAAAGAATATGAGACAATTTATAGTAAAACATATATTCAATAAAATGATATAAGTAAAAATGAGATGGTAAATAAAGAGAAAGAAGTGTTCCCACCCTATGGATTAATATTTTTGCCATAAATATATATCAATAAATATCAAGTAAGAGTCTGAGGGAAAAATGTGTGACACAGTAATTTACATAGCTCTCACCATGAGCATGAAAAAAAGCACACTGGAATCCTTAGGGAAACAAAGATTTTCCTGGCAAGAAATTCTCAAAGAAATTTCTCACTTCAGACCTGCTATAAATAAAGAGGAACATTTTTGCTCCTCTCCTGGAAATCATCCCATCACAAAATCTGGGCCTTTTAATCAAATGTTATCTTCTCAGAGGAGGAATAGAAAACCTAAAGAAGAATTATAAATTTAAATAAAGTGATCTTTTTTGTTAATAATAATAATGTATATTATCATATAATTATTATTACAAAATCTAATACCATTTTGAAAACTAGGGAAAAAGGTAGGACAAAGTAAATAGAGGTCTGAAAATAATTTAATTAAGGGGAACAATGGAGCTGGCCTAGATTCTGGTTCAAGGGGTTGTACCAAGTTGGTGTTCAATAATTAAGCCTATTGAACTAAATGAGACTATAGGGAAAGTGTCATAAAAGAAGAACTCACTACTAACTAGTGACAAGTTATTTTATATTTAAATCGTCTAGGGTGCATCTTCCTAAAACAACATCAAAAATTGCTTTTTGATAGCAATAAAACAGGCAATAAAAACTAAGGTAAACAAGCGCAAAGCATGAGGCGAGCTGGGAGACCCAGCCAGGAGGATCAAGAGTAACATGGGTGCTGAGGACCTGGTGGGAGAGCTGACCAGGTTCCTAGAATACATTTCATTTGTGTATTCAGGGTGTATTTATTTCTTAATTTAGGTCTGCACTCTGTGTGCCAATATTTTAATGCATATTTTTGCTTTGATACCTGGAAAATATAGATCTTAGTTTTCCTTTTTGTACTGCCTTTAAGAGGTTTAGATATCAGTGTTAGACTTGCTTCAAAAAAAATATGACATTTTTCTTCCTTTTCAATGCTCTGAAATAATTTAAAGAGTTACCTTTTGCTCTTTAAAGATATACTAGAAATCCCCTTGAAGCTATCTGGGTCTAGTGCTTTCTGTGGCACATTTCCTTAATAGCATTTTCTACTCCTTAAATGGAAATCGGTCTTAAGCTTTCTGTTTGCAATGGGGCCAATTTCAGTCAAATGCATTTCCTTAAGAAATTATTCTTTTTCTAGGTTTTCATAGTTATTTTCATAGAATTCTACAAGGTAGTCTCTTATGATTTTTGAGTTTTATTCTGTGCCAGTGGTTATTTGCTTGTTGTTATCCCTTATTTTGTATCTCCCTTTTTTGATGATGAACTTAGTGATTTGTCTATGTTGTTAATTTTTTCTAAAAACCAGAATGTAGATTTATTAACCATATCTATTGTTATTCTGTTATTTATCAATTTCTTCACTTTTATTATTTCCTTTCTTCTGTATATTTTATTTTGTTGTTCTAGTTTGTAAGCTGAGAATTGAATTAATTTATATTCACTTTTTTATTTATCTAATGAAGGTGTTTAATATTGTGAATTTTCCTCTGATCATTGCTGTAAATATACTCTTGGATTATAGTTTTAAATATTAGTTCTGTTCCCTTGTTTTGTTTTTTTCCTTAGAGACTCCAACAAAATAGAAGTTATTCCTTCTGTGCTTTTCTCCCATTTCTGCTATGTTCTCTCTGACCCTTTCATTTTCATTCTCTTGGTAGTTTCTTTCTTTTTACAATGACCCTTATTAAATTATCATTTGAGTCTATTCTCCCTTGAGCATCTTACAATGTTTTATTTATTTGTGAAACATTTTTGCCTTTTTCTTCCGTTTCTTCCCTGAATTAAGTCAACTTTCTTTTAATTTCATCCTAGTTTTTTGTCCCTTTTTGTTTTACTTTAAAATTTTCTGATGCACGTTGGCTTTCCATACATTTATTGCTTGAGTATATTTAATTCTGTTTGAAATATTAACTTACAGGTTTCTTCTCTTTCATAGTTTTTTTTTTCTTTTCCTACAGGGACCACTCCTCATTTAATATATATGAGACTGTGTTTCTTGATTTTCTGTAATAACTCTGAATGGATTTGACTTTCCATTTGTTTAATTTTGTACTATGAGGTGTTCTCCATGATTTCTAGTTTAAAAGAATCCTCATCTATCAATATATCAAAGTCCAGATATTTTGGCCTGTTTCTTCAATATGTTTGTTTACGAATTTGTTTTGAAGGTGTGTGTGGTGGTGGTGGGGTGGGGGAATGTATGTGTCTCAATTAAAATTCTCTTTTGATATTCAGGACCCTAAATTTCCCCCTTTTCCTCCTTTTGCTCTTCAGTACCCACGGCCAAATAGTGCTTTCCCTCTCTCATTCTCTCTCTGTCTCTGCTCTCTCTCTCTCATCTTTTTTCTGTCCTACAATGTATGCATTTCAAACACCACCCCTTTAAACCACCCCTTTAGATTATGTTAACGTTAACTTACGTTAACTCACGTTAACTCACATTAACTTACACATTGAAAACTCTCTCCTACAATCCATCCTTAGATCCACTTGGATACTCTTTAGACTTAGACTAGACTTGCTTTTTCTGGGGCAGTTTGAGAACAAACTTGTTCCTCCTCATGAGCATCTGTATTTCTTCTGTATTTCTTCACAGATTTTCTTGATACCTTGAAAAATCATGGGGGTTTCTCTAGGCAGCCATACGTTTGGGATGGGGTTGTGGGAGTGTGAGAGATTTTAAGCTGGGATTCGTTGATTTTTCTTTTTTTTAATCCCAGTGATTTTTCAGTTAGGCAACATCTTTCTTCAAGGTATGCCAAGTGTGAAATTTCCACGTAGAGCCTATTTTCTTTCTGTTGTTTTGTCTTGTTTTGTACTGTAATGAGGAGGCACATAGCTGTGCTGCCGACATTGTCTTCAGCTGCCCATAATTCTGACTTTCTTTGATTTAAGATGAATTTTCGTCATTTCACCACTTGGCTCCTGTCCTTAAATCATGGTTCTAATGGTATTTTTGTTACAGTTATGCCTTTCGTGACCTTTTGGATGGTAGAAATTAATAGTTAAATGGAAAGAAGACTGGCTCGAGAAATAAAATTTTGCCCTCAGTCTATTTCCTTCTTAGCATGGTCATTTTCTTTCACACCATAAACATATTCTCTATGACATTTTCCCAAAAGCTTTTAAAAAAGAATAAATGTAGTTTAGCTCTCTTGATCCTCACATAACCACTGTGAAGTGTTTTCTATCTCCTCTATCCAGATTAAAAAACCTGATACTTAAAAAGGCCAACTGTTTTGCCCAAGGTCACACAGTTAGTGTCAAAGCCAGGAATTTAATGTCACTTCTATGGCAAGTTATAAGGAAACAAATACAAGAAGCATCTAAAAATAAACATGCCATATGTGTAGAAACATTTCTAAGCCATCATGGTCTTCTCGAATTTTTTTTCAGGGTTTAGTTAATTAGTGAGTAATTATTATTACGTCTTGACTCAACAGCAAGTTTGACTGTAGACTCAATTCTTTCTAGTCCATGCTAATTCATGGAATTCTCCTTGCTAAAAAAAATGGGGCAATTCAGCTTGAGACTAACCTTTCAGTGTAGAAAATATGAAATAAAATGCTTAACCCAACACAGATAATCCAAAGTTTATAATTGCCTTAGTGTCTGATACAACTTCTCTGAGATGATCAATTCCATTTCTAGGAGGGGTTAGAGACAATTTTTTTCTTAACTTTAGCCCTGGACACCATTAGTGCTAATAAAGTAGTTTAGATAAATATTAAGTATAGAATGACTTGATTGAAAAGTTTTTCATTAACTTGAAGCAGTTGAGTTTTAGAGGTAAAGAAAAATTAGTGAATTGCTTCTCACTGACCAAGTGCTAAAGCCATCCCCTTCTTGCTTTAAATGTAATTGCCTAACAAAACTCTTCAGGAAACAATTCAGTGATCATCTTCCCCCTTCTTATAAGTATTCCCCATTATACACATGCTTTCATACATTAAAGAATCATCATCTTAAGTAATACTTAAATAACTCTTCTCCATAGCAAATAGCTATTTGGTTTATACTGAAAGAGAGAAAACAACACAATGCAATTCAGATAACTCCATCATCAACGTTCAGGGAATCGTGCATAGAATCCTTTCCTGGCCAAATGATGCCAAGTTCTTCACAAGTTGCATCTGAAAACTAACGTATGGCAGAAACCTAATCATGACTCTCATTTAAACATCTTTTTTTCTTAAAGTATCTCAAAGAAAAAGTAAGAGGGAATAAATATGGGACTTTGTTAAGAACACAAATACTATCCAACAGCTCATGTTGGTACATTTATACCACCTTCTTGTAGCAATTTTAATTTTCCTCCTTTAGCTTCAAATGTCAGCATAAGGTCTGGTAGGGCAAACACTGAAAATGGATCACAGTTTCGGAGTTTCCCTCCCCCTTCTATTTCCAAACATAATATCAAATAACTGGAAATGAATGAAGATGCTAATGCAGCTCTGTGGGTCAGGCATTAGGCTTAGGCATTCACACTGACACACACATTGTCTTCTTTCTTAAAAATGGTTCTATCAGAAGAAAATAATGTATAATGGAAAAATCCTCTTATGA
This sequence comes from Leucopleurus acutus, assembly GCF_964270905.1. Taxonomy (NCBI): domain Eukaryota; kingdom Metazoa; phylum Chordata; class Mammalia; order Artiodactyla; family Delphinidae; genus Leucopleurus; species Leucopleurus acutus. The sequence goes on from NC_139142.1 coordinate 157,796,329, forward strand.
GTCATTTAATAAAAGAATTCCAAGAAGCACCATTACATGCATGGAACTAGATGTGCCCACATATGCACACGTGTGTGTACAGGAACCCACAACCTGCATTTGGAATATGCTCCCTCAGGCAAAGCAAGGACTTATAAGTAGTACTATTTTTCCTATCAGCCCTGGAAAGTACAGAGGCAGCCCTGTGTGTTATTAATGGATAAAATCTGAACAGCAGCCAACCCCAAGGTGAACCCTATGCATTTAAAACATTTCATCAGACAGCTAAGTTTTCTTTCTTTTTTTTTTTTTTTTTTTTTTTTTGAGCAGCGGATATCTCTCCAGCCACCACTCAATAGATCCCGATAGAAGAGAGCAATAGCTGAGCTCACTAATGTGCAAATTGATAGCATGAGCTCTCCACCAAAATGTAAATAGCTCTGTGTTTCTTAAGTGTTAATATCACAGGCTGGCTTGGTGTGAGGGGAGTGTAAGGGATTAACCCTAGAATTATCTGGCAAAGGGAAATGGTAAATGGAAAATTGTTGCCCAATCTGCTGAAAGCCTGGGCTCCTTTCTAGGTTGCTGGGGTGTTCTAGCTGAATTCTCATGGCTAGAACCAAGATATTTATAGACTGTTAATGACTTCAGTAGTTTGTAAGGGTCAGGGAGGAGATGGGTATCTACAAAGTTAGGAAGAAAATATTTTAATTGTTATTTACTTTATGATTTTGTTATTTGTTCTCTGCTTAATGTCTAAAATGATTTGAGTGTGTATTGGTTGTTTTTTTATTTACCATCCACCCCAGATCCATTTTCTGCACTGTCCCGGTTTTGTGCCCAGACTCCAATGGACTGCATAACCCTGGCTACCTGATCACCAGCCTTCCAGTTGGGTTGGACAAATGGGAAGCCCTGGGAGAAGTCTGGAGGGCAAGAGGAGACAGTGGTTGTCATATTTCTTCCTTGTTTTCTCCTACCATGGGTCACATCGGTGTCACTGACTAGGTCCCTCCAGGAATACAGCTCCCAAAGAGGGGCTCATATTCAGTGCCCCAATTCTCACTGTGCTCCGTTAGCTAAGGTGATTTTCTTTCGTTCCCCTTTAGGCCTGGAGGTGGCGAAGGCTACCATCTCTTGCTTGTCTCTGAGGACCTCATATTTCTCATTGGTCCCTTCAGTCCTGTCCACAGCTGAGTAAGTAGTCCCTTCATTAAAGACTCCTGTACTGTCTGAGTTGAATTCTACTTTCTGCTATTTTTAATATTAAATCAGGGACTTCCCTTGCAGTCCAGTGGTAAAGATTCTGTGCTTCCAATGCAAGGGGTGCAGGTTCAATCCCTGGTTGGAAAACTAAGATCCCACATACCATGTGGTGTGGCCAAATATATATATATATATATATATATATATATAAAAATTAAGAATGCTTCATAAAATGTACATATATTTAAAAAATATTAAATCAGTGAGTATTTGTAAAATGTTTACAACAGTTCCAGACACATAGTAAGTGCTCTCTATGTTGGTTAAATCAATAAAATTGGCCATATATAATCCTAACACTATCAGAAGAATATAGTACTATGATTGTCTAGGTTGATTCATGAGCCTACACCTGGAATAAAAGTATATGTGGAATCAGGTGGTTAACAGGGAAAAGGCAGTCCCCAAAAGTGACCACAATAACAACAACTACAAGCAGAGTTGTACACCAATACCAGTTTTGAACATTGCTATCTTGGCCTCAAGGATGCTCCCTTTCTGTGATAATACAGTGAACTCTTAACCTCGGCATTTTATATGGTGAAAGATTAATTTCCTTGTTTCAAAGGTAGAATTGAGAGCAGTATTTCCCCCCTCCTGATTAAAGAAAACAAGACTCACATGGTATGAGTACAACAAAACAAAGAGCTTTATTGATAAATCTCAACTCCTTTTAGATGCAGTATGGAGGAAAAGGAGGAAAGAATCCAAGCCAGAAGAAAAATAAGAAGTTACTCTCACCAGTGCAGCCAGAATATGTGACCCACAGATGGTGGAGACCATTGCTGAGGGTCTGTCCAGACAGCTGTATTTCCCCCAGGAACTGGGTCTCTCCCATTTGATGGGAGGAACGGGGAGGAGTGATTCAGCAGTTCAGCAGGTGAAACAGCAAAGGCCTAGCAGAGAATGCATGTCCTAGTATCCCAGGCCATCATGAGGTCCTTCTTTTAACTGGACTCAGTTTTGTTTTGTTTTTTTAACATCGTTATTGGTGTATAATTGCTTTACAATGGTGTGTTAGTTTCTGCTTTATAACAAAGTGAAACAGTTATACATATACATATGTTCCCATCTCTCTTCCCTCTTGAGTCTCCCTCCCTCCAACCCTCCCTATCCCACCCCTCCAGGCGGTCACAAAGCACTGAGCTTATCTCCCTGTGCTATGCAGCTGCTTCCCACTAGCTATCTACCTTACATTTGGTAGTGTATATATATGTCCTTGCCTCTCTCTCGCTTTGTCACAGCTCACCCTTCCCCCTCCCCATATCCTCAAGTCCGTTCTCTAGTAGGTCTGTGTCTTTATTCCTGTCTTACCCCTAGGTTCTTCATGACATTTTTTTTCTTAAATTCCATATATATGTGCTAGCATACGGTATTTGTCTTTCTCTTTCTGACTTACTTCACTCTGTATGACAGACTCTAGGTCTATCCACCTCATTACAAATAGCTCAATTTCATCTCTTTTTATGGCCGAGTAATATTCCATTGTATGTATGTGCCACATCTTCTTTATCCATTCATCCGATGATGGGCACTTAGGTTGTTTCCATCTCCGGGCTATTGTAAATAGAGCTGCAATGAATATTTTGGTACATGACTCTTTTTGAATTATGGTTTTCTCAGGGTATATGCCCAGTAGTGGGATTGCTGGGTCATATGGTAGTTCTATTTGTAGTTTTTAAGGAACCTCCATACTGTTCTCCATAGTGGCTGTACCAATTCACATTCCCGCCAGCAATGCAAGAGTGTTCCCTTTTCTCCACACCCTCTCCAGCATTTATTGTTTCTAGATTTTTTGATGATGGCCATTCTGACTAGTGTGAGATGATATCTCATTGTAGTTTTGATTTGCATTTCTCTAATGATTAATGATGGACTCAGTTTTGTTTCTTATCAAACTTGGCCAAGTTGTCAATGTCTAATCTGCCCATGTACAAGAAAATCACCAATACTTTCAAATGATACTGCTAAAAGCCAAACATTTCTTATATCTTTAATGTAGACTGTACACTTAAATTCAAATTGCTACACTATTAACAAGTTTTGTTATAAATGTGTCTCTAAACAGATTGTCCTGGGAATTTCTATTATATATTCTGCAAGGCAAACCTCCATGTGCTTTTCATGACACCCCATCCAGCAGGAGTTGGCCTCACCCCAAGATCTGTTACCTTTTTCCCACTTATACCTCTATCCAAGTCTGATTTTTTTTTTCAGTCTAGAACACTGCCTTGGGAGTTGCAACAGAACAGACTGTGGTTAAAACGCAATGGCATGGAGAAGAATAAGGATGCTGGGGGATTTATTTTAAGTCTTGCATAAGAAACTGGAATTAGCAGTCTGTATCCTGTCCTCTCAGAAGTGTTCTCACTAAGGTCTGTGGCAGACACACCTCTTTAATGTCCTAATTTAGTTGGTAACTGTTGGCTCCCATAGATTCATGCAAGCATGTGTGCGCACGCGCGCACGCGCACACACACACACACACACACACACACACACACACACACACACACCAGCCCATACATCCCATATATCTGCCAAGGGAAACATTACTTCTACTCTAAACTCATAAGGATGAAAAAAAAATATGTTTTCCTAAGTGCTAGTAAAGGAATCATTTGTAAAGTAGCATCTTAGAGCTAAAATTGAGCTCCTTTTGAGCCCAGTGCAAATAAAAATAAAACATAGTGCTAAGACATATACCACTTTTTTGAGTGAGGGAGGAATATTTTAATTAGTAGTTTTTAAATTCTGAAATAAAATATGCTCATGATTTTAAGAATAAAGAAACAGAATTAATGAATAGTAACAAGACCCAAGACCAACTGGTACAGCCACTACTAAGAACAGTATGGAGGTTCCTTAAAAAACTAAAAATAGGGTTACCACAGGATCCAGCAATCTTACTCCTGGGCATATATCCAGAGAAAACTCTAATTAGAAAAAAATACATGCACCTCAATGTTCATAGCAGCACTGTTTGCAATAGCCAAGACATGGAATTAACCTAAGTATCCATCAGTAGATGAATGAATAAAGATGATGTGGTGTATATATATATATATATATATATATATATATATATATATATATATATATATATATATATATATAAAATGGAATATTATTCAGCCTTTAAAAAGAATGAAAAATACCATTTGCAACAACATGGATGGACCTAGAGATTATCATACTAAGTGAAGTAAGTCAGACAGAGAAAGACAAATATCATATGATATCACTTACATGTAGAATCTAAAAAATAGTACAAATGAAATTATTTACAAAACAGAAACCTACTCACAGATGTAGAAAACAAACTTATGTTTACCCAAGGGGAAAGGAGGGGAAAGGGATAAATTAGGACTTTGGGATTAACAGGTACATACTACTATATATAAAATAGATAAGCAACAAGGTCATACTGTATAGCACAGGGAACTATATTCAAAATCTTGTAATAAACCATAGCGGAAAAAAATCTGAAAAAGAATATATATATATATATATATATATATATATATATATATATATATATATATATATATATATATATATATATATATCACTTTGCTGTACACCAGAAACTAACACAACATTGTAAATCAACTATAGTTCAATTAAAAAAAAAAAAAAGACAATCCCAGACCCATTTTCCTACTCCACTAATGATAGTTCATTTTTATATTTTTTAAGAATATGTATCTCAGTTGATAGTTTTTTTTTTCCCTTTCAGTGCCTTAAATATATTATTCCACTGCCTTTTGGTCTGCAAATTTTCTGCTGAGAAATCCGCTGAAAATCTTTTATGCAATAAGTTGTTTTTCTCTTGCTCCTTTGAAGATTTTCTCTTTGTCTTTGTCCTTTGACAGTTTGATTAAATGTGTCTCATGTGGGTCTCTTTGGACTTTTCCTACTTGGACCATATTACATTTGTACATAGCCATGTCACTCATCAAATTTAGGAAACTTTTGGCCATTATTTATTCAAATAAGCCTCTTTCTTTCTCTTCTCTTTCTGGGACTTCCATAATTCATATGTTGGTCCACTTAATGGAGCCCCATAAGTCCCTTAGGCTTGTTCACTTTTCTTCATTTTTTTTCCCTTTCTGCTTCTCAGACTTGATAATTTCAATTTTTTTTTTATGTTTGGTAATTCTTTTTTTCTGCCTGTTCAAGTCTGCTGAACTTTTCTAATGAAATTTTCAATTCAGTTATTGTATTTTTCACCTCCAGAATTTCTGTTTGTTTTTTCTATAACATCTCTTTGGTATTCTTTTTGTTCATATATTGTTTTCCTGACATCCTTTAGTTCCTTGTCCATATTTAGGACAGTTCTTTTAAAGTCTTTTTCTGATAAGTCTGAAGGCTGTGTTGTTTTCAGGGTCACAGTTTCTATAGATATATTTTGATACTTTCAAAAGGCCATGTTTTCCTGTTTCTTTGTATGCCTTGTGGTTGTTTGTTGGAAATTGGGCATTTGAAAAAACAGCCACCCCTTTCAGTCTTTGCATACTGGCTGTGTGCTGGAGAAGACCCTCACTGATCAGCCCAGGAGGAAAGCTTAATGTCTTCTGAAGCCTTTGCCAAGTTGGTGTCTTCCCTGAGCTTGTATGTACTGAATTTTCCCCAAATTCCCCACTGTACATGGCTATTTTTAATTATTTTAATTTCCCTTAGAGTCTCTCTTTTACTTGTTGGAGCTTCAGCTGTTCTATTGAATTCCTCTGCCTATAACCTCTGGCTTCCAGGTATCTCTAAGTCTATAATCCCCTTACAGTTTTCATGTAACTGTTTCTTCTTACAGTTTCATGTAACCATGCCTGTTCCTTCTGACATCTTTTTCTACCTTGAGATCTGAGATTCTTTTGGCCATCTGGGCTTCAAGTTAGGTGATACAGAGGTCAGTCCCTGAGGAAGATTGCAGACAGTTTAGAATATTGCAAATGCAGTCCACTCTGATCTCTCTGATTTGCAGAAGGAACTATATCAGGCCGCTATTCCCCACAACACTGTACCATATCATTCCAGAGAGGGGAAGGAGCAAGGATGAGCAAAAATGCCATGAAATTTCCTACCATTCTAAACATAGCTTTTTTTCATTGGGTTTGGTCACTATAGATCTTTGACTGATTTCTAAAGCTCCTGTAGTTATTTTAGTTCTGTTTTCAGTTGTTTAGTTAGTGTTTCCAAGGAGGAACAAGGGTCTAGAGCTTCCATGTTTGCAATCTCGCTGACATAACTCTAAGTTCTATGAGTTTTAACATATATGTAGATTTGTGTAATCACCACCACAATCACGATACATAACGGATGAGATACAGAACAATTCTATCATTCCAGAAAACTCGCTCATGCTATCCCTTTGTAATCATACTCTCCATCTTATCCCTAGACATTGGTGACTACACAGCTGTAGTCTAAAACCAAATAGAATCATACCATACCTACTGAACTGCAAATTGCTTTTCTCACTTGTCAGTATTATCCTGGATACCATTCTAAATCAATACATATATACAATTACTTAATAATGCTTTAATAAAAGTATAGTTTTACATCATTATTTGTTTAACTATCTTCATATACTTGTACAAAGTGATCTTTTTTACTAGGTTTTTCAAAAAGTACTGCAATAAGTATATTTATATATCTCTCATTCAACACTTCTGTTAATATTTCTATAGAATGATTGAAATGTCTGTGTCAAATAGCATATGCATTCATAAATTTAATGGATATTTCCAAGTTATTATCCAAATTTTACCAAAAATTTTACTCACATAAGAGTAAAATGATTTTCCTTCCACACATTCATTTTCATTCCACACATTCAATGACTGTAATAAATACTTTTAAAATGTTGACAATTTTATGGGAGAAAAATGCCATATAATTTTGTTTTATTTTGTATTTGTTCAAAATGAACACAGTTGGTATTTTCTCCTTTGTTGAGTCATTTTTTTTTTATTTCCTGAGGATTGCCTTCTTGAATCTTTTGCTCATTTTTATATTTGATTTTTTTGCCTTCTAGTATATTGATGAAATTAGTCTTCCATCTGTCATAAGTTTTTTTTCAGTTTGCTATTTGTATTTTTACCTTACTTGTGGTATTTTGCCATCAGAAATTTCTAAATTTTATGTGCTTAGATTTATTTATCTTTTCCTTTTTGGCTCATGTGTCATACTTAGGAAGGACTTGTTTTTAAGAATAAATACATTTTCTCCCACTAATTTGAAATAGTACTTTTATAAGCTACTAAATTCCCATATACAATTAGATCCATTTCTGAATTCTATTCTATTCTTTGGATCTGTATATTTTTTTAATCCCACTACCAAATTGCTTTAATTGTTGAACCTGTATAAAATATTTTATTATATACTTAGGTTAGCCAAGCCTCCTACTATTCTCTTTTCAGAAATATCTTAATAATTCTCCAATGTATTTTTATGAACTTTACAAAAATAACCAGATAGAAAATATAATGAAGTAAAATATGACAACAATAAAAATATATATCATCTTATTGGAAATATGTATAGAGATAGATATAGAAAAATAGATAGAGATACATATGATAGATGCAGATATAGATAGATACACTTTAAGAAAGATTTACACCTCTTTTAAGAACCACAAAAGAAGACAAGAATAAATGAGAAGAAATAGTTTGTCCTTGACTAGGAGGACAATGTCCTAAATTTGTCATATCTCGTTACTAAATAATGCTATTCAATCCCAATCAAAATACCAACAGGAGTTTTCTTTTCGATTTAACTAAATGTTACTGAAATTCACTTTTTAAAGCTGTATGCCTCTTATTAATTGGTCCCTTAGCAACACGAATAACTGTCTGAAGCTTTTGCGTTAAGGGCCTGATGATTAACCTTTTAAATAAGGTCCTTTTTCTGTCCCTGTTTTTGGTGTTATGTTTTTTTCTTTTTTCTTCCAGTTATGTAGAAACATAGACATTGTATCTATATCTATAATGTAAATACATATATTATATACTGACCAACTTCTAAGAGAATAGAATCTTCTTTTTTTTCTTAATAGCTATATCTTTTTTTCTAATCTAGAGCCCCAGGACATTTTTTAAGTCTAAATGTCACATATCACCATGCAATGAAATGCCACTCTACCTTTTTTATTTAAACTGTAAGCTTCTCAAAAGCAAGAGCCTTAGCTTTTATTCTAAACCACATTCCCATTTGAAAGGGCTTGAGAAACATTTAGATGGTGATCTGAGTGCAAAGCTTACACATGTTTCTGAAAAATATTTTCTTTCTCTTCATCTTCCTCTGTCGTTTTTTATTTCTTCATCTGATTTTTGTTTTTGTTTTTAATCAGGGAGAGTATGGCTATAAGTTTAACATGTCTTGTGAAAACATCAATTTTTCAGTGAATCAGGGAAATGGTACATAATGCCACATGATGGTAAACGGACTTTTGTAGAGACCACTCAGTAATGTGTTCCCTCCTATGAACATGTCTCTTTGAACCCTGGGGCTGCTTAGCTAAAATCCCAGATCTTCTTCTTGTTTATTGAGATTTCTATCTGCTTGCTCAGGCTTAGGGACCCTTTTACTTGTGACTCATGAGGGAGAATCTAGATATCCCATTTTAACCTCACTAAGTGCCAAATGGTCTTTTTAATCTACACACTGTGGGGTGGTGGGGGAATCATGCCTAAATTGAGTCCTTCACCCCTGTCAGGCTAACAAAATATCTTTTAAGCAGATCTCAGAGGATTCAAGATGAGAAAGTCATGCTACACTGGAGAAATTATTTAAAGTAAAGCAGGGAAAGGGGGTGTTGTATTTAGCTTTTGAATGTGTTGTTTTCTCACAAAATTTTTCCCTAGAATTACATGGATTATGGTCAGCAAATTAGAGACAAAAATACCTGTGTACACCTTTTTATGGCTATCCCCTGAGATATTCTCTCTCTCTCTCTCTCTCTCTCTCTCACACACACACACACACACACACACACACACACACCCCACACACAAATCCATGATTTTACTAAGCTAATTATTTTTACAAAAATTCCTTCTAGTTCCCAAAGTCTAAGGCATTAACTACTGGAATAATCAAAGGGAAAAATGTTCACATTTTAAAGTGTTATAATTAGCTGCTAATCATTTCTCTTCAGTTGGAAAGATCTGGTTAAAGTTGACCCTGATCAAGAAGTTGCAAATAACTATTATCTTTTCCCTCAAAATATCAGTGACATAGAAAATAGCTGTTCCAGCAAACATTTATTGTAGATGTACTACATGCAAACAAGAAACACCTACCAGGAACAAGAGTTAGTTAGGGAAGGATCAACAGTGGCCAAGTCACAGCAAAGAAATGATTTGTTAAGCTGTAATATAGATATTAGTATTCTAATGACTTAGAACTTTAGTAAAACATTTAATACAAACCTTAAAACCAATGTTTTAAATTTCTTAAACAAGAGTTATGAACCATAACAGAAGATAGGGATAAATTTGTCTACATTAAAATTAAGAACTTCTGTTCACCAGATCAAAGATTATGAACACATTTGTCTACACTTTGAAACTGAGAAATGGCTTAATATATGGCCAAAATTAAGGCAAAGAAGTGGAAGGAAAAACAGAAATATAATTTTAAACCATGCTTTTTTTCAGAGATGTTTATGATTCTCGGTGTGGGTGTAATTTTAAAATTATAAAATAACTCCACTCTCTTTTTACTCTTATGTTATATGCCCCCTTCTCTAGTGCAATGTTTGGCACAGGATTCTACAGAATAAATAGATAAATGTTGAGAAGAATGAAAACAGAAAAAAAAAATAAAGAAATGCTATTTCTCAATGCTCATTATTAAAACAATTAAAATAGACACTATGCATATTTTCCCATGGAAGGGTTATGAGCTGTGATGAGAACATCTTGTTTTCCTGTTAAAGGAGTCAAAATGTGAACACTAGTTATTTTAATGAATGTGTATCAATGTTGTTCCATGAAGTAAAAATTCTCAGTATCTGTACTTGACATTTCTCATCCTAATCAAGGCTCTTTCTTGTTTTTACATGTTTGACTTCTCCCCAAGGCAGATTTTATTTCTGACTATTTCTTCATGTGCATCCACCAGAGACTACTGGGCATATATATTTATGGAAAAGAAATTTCCTTTGGAGCTTGGTGCCCATGTCACTAAATGCTAAATAGTGTTTTTAATCTACACACTATTGATGATTATTGTTCTCACGTAGATATTTTAAATGTCATGTGACTTTGCTGCCCTCCTGTGGCTGCTCCTTGGGGTATCCAGATCTTGGTTTATGCCGAGGGTCCAGGGACTCTTTCACTAGGTCACACCCACATTCCACTTGCTGCTCTTGGCCTCACATGCATGAGCTATGAACCATCTGAACGGACTGAGTGACTAATGTTCTACCAAGCCGTTCTGAACATTCTTTACTCCTATTTCACCCAAGAGCCCAGAAGAAATGGTACAATAACACATTGGTTTTCCAAATAAATAATGCATTTTTCCTTTTGATTTTCCTGTTTTCATTCTCTCCAGGTAAGAACTGATATTCTACTGCAGGGATCAGCAAACTTTTACTATAAAGGACCAGATACTAAATACTTTGAAGGTTTTTTTAAGCAATACAGTCTCTGTCATGACTACCCAACTCTGCCACTGCAGCATGAAAACAGCCATAGACAATAAATGAATGAACTTAGATGTGTTCCAATAAATCTTTATTCAATAAACTTTACTGACAAAAGGAGATGGGGAAGGATAGATACTGGGTATGTACCACAGATTGTTGTTTATCAACTCCTATTCTACAGTCATTTCCTATTATATCAATGCCAAACTAATTTATTGATAACTTAAGTGATAAATAAATACATGTATATGAATTAATAAAGGGCTTTTTAAATAAAAACATATATTTCTAAATATTCCATCCATAACTGAATTTATACAAATACAGACACTGGCTAACCCAAGCTTTACACTCCATTGTTACATTTTTTAATTTCTGTATGACTTCTTCAGGTGATGTCTTCAAATAGCTAGCAAGAGATCTATTACAATTGATCTATATACATCAATGTTTAGGAAAATGCTTCTCCACAGAGAAGGATGTCTATACTTACCAAGGAATACAATATGTTTTTTTTCCCTTTAAAACTGTTAATAACTCACATTCATTTACCTGCTAGGTCCTGCTGAGTTGTTTTCTAAATATCTTTCCAATCTGTCACAATCTTTAGTTCAGACTTCTAGATAAGTTTCATATTATTGAAAATATCTCAAGTGTATTCTTCTGTTCTGCCTCTAGTCTTACATTCTATACAGTCATGTATATCACTGCCCAAATGACCTTTTTATAATACAGATCCGACTTCATCTCTCCTCTGATCCAGTGACTTCCTGACAATCAAGTCCAAGTTCTTTAGAATGGCACAAAAAGCTTTTCTGTTTTTTTCACCTCTTGGCACCATGGAGGGCTCTTTCTCTGGCTCTAAACTCTAACCACATCAGGCTTCTCATAGTTTCCAGCTTCCCCATGCCCTTTCTTTAAGCTTTCTTCACACCACTTTTCCTAGACTGCCTGATCTCCTCCACCACACTTTCCAATCAACACATTTTTCTCTCCATCCATTCCTTTATTCATCCATTTTTTATTGATATTCATGGAACAAATATTTAATGAGAGCATTCCCAGTACCACAGGCACAAATTCTCCCCTGACCTGCTTCCTTTCATCCCAATCATTCTAACTGTTGCCCCAGTGTACTTTGTACATACTTCTATTAGTGTTTATTATGCTGTACAGTAATTATAATTTCTGTGTCTGTGTTTCATCCATTAGACTATAAACTCCTGAAAGACCTAAGCAGTGCCTTAGTAATCTTCCTATTCCTAGCACTGTGCATTTTTACATAGTAGGCAATCAATAAGGATTGAATAAATACATGAGAAAATGAGTGAGTGAATAGACTAATGAATGGCTTCCATACTGACTGATGATCAGAATGTGTTATACTCCATTTAACGTTACCAAAATAACAAGTTATGTTGCTGACATTAGCTGAACACCAGAAAGGAGGTAAAAAAATGTGACTGCTCCTCAGACTCTACTTCACTGAACTGACTTGCACACATCTGTCTTCTCAGCTAGTGAAATATTGAAAAAAAAAATAGATTTGATGCTTTAGACTTCAAGTAACAGCTCCCCCTACCGATAGTGGGATAAGTAGGGACCTCAAAATCACCATGATGCTGCATCTCTGTGAGCCAAGTTGGCAAGATCTGAAAGAAAGGTGATCCAAAGATCAGGCAGCCTGCTAGACTTAACATGCCCAAGTGAGAGGTCAGGGGCAGGGCACTGGCTACGCTAACAAAGCAACCCTGTCCTCACCCAAGGACAAAGGCAGCTGTAATTTTACAACAGAGAGTATTTGCAGTTCCCTCTTCCAACAAGTCTTTAAAAATGCTGATCTGAAAGACTGAAGCAACCCACTTGAGACTCATTTTCAGATGGCAAATGTACTGAAACCCAGACTGCAAAATCTCAGGAAGCAGCTGGGTTCCTAATTAAAACAAATCGTTAATAGATTTAGCAGTCCAAATTTATGCATTTCAATTAAAATTGCTATTGCAGTTGGTGTATCTGAGCAAGAGTATATGTGTCTGTGTGTGTGTGTGTGTGTGTGTGTGTGTGTGTGAATGCATGTGCATGTACAAACAAATACACCTGCACTCTGGGCTCGGGGTACTCCAGAGTTTAAGAGCCAGTCATAAAGCCTGGGTCAACACTAAGATACAGAGGTTAATTAAATCAATTCTTAACTGTTTTGGTAACTTCCTTGAGTCTCTATATATGTTTCAGAAATAGTTATGTATGCACAAATAGAACTTTCCTATCACAATTCTTTCAAGAAGACATTTTTAAACTGTTCTGTAAATGATAGGTAAAATTTGAGAAGATATTTTCAGTTTAAATGAAGAAGACATTTTGAGGTGGACAGTTTTTTCTGAAGTTCATCCAGCTAGTCAGTGGAAAACATCTTAACCCTAGTGCTCATGCATAACTTAACCCTAGTTATTTATGCATATCAGCAGGATACTACATTTCTGGGTGAACAAGCCAAATTTTGTCAATAAGATGGACATCTTTCTCTTGGCCATGGGTTATCAGAAAATGTACCAAGCAATGATTTATGGTGCCCATAAGCAGAGCAATTAACTCCCTCCTCACCTGGAAGATGAGTCTATTTGTCTTCGTTCCATTCAGCAATTGCTTCTCTTACTTACCTGGGTGCTCTTGGGGCACCAAGTGCTCAGGATAGAAGAGTCCTGGGAGCCAGCTTATGGGAAAACACACCCCCACCCCAGTCCTGCTTTAGGAGAAATCACTTCACCACTTTTATGACAACAAAGGTGCTCTGAATTATATTTGCACCATTATAGCCTATTTTTCCTAAACTAAAATAAGTGTTTTTAGACAAGATGATAGAAAATTCATCAGACCACCTGGAGTATAGGAAAGACAGATAGTCTGGAATCAGGAAGAGGGCATATGAATTCTGAAGCTGCATATGTGTGTGGTATTGTGGACAGGTTATTTGTTCAAATTTTAAATTCTCTAAACTTATAAGTTTAAAAGTTTATAAATTCAAAATCTCATGGGTTGTTAGGAGATTTCAAGATAACTTTATAAAGCACCTGGTTAAATCATTGGCACCTTATATGACCCATGGTAGGAGCATGATAATAGGGTGCTAAAAAATGTCAATAACTGGATTTTGGAATAGTTTTTAATTTATATTTTTCCTTCTCTTTCCTCCTGTGTCCCATCCTCTGTTAACTCTCATCCTCTGATTGCCTTTCCATTCTTTTGTGCTTCAGATTCCACATTAATGCTGGTTAAAAAGGTAAATTTTATCCTACTCAAGGAGTCCATGAACTGGGTTTCCATGTAGGTGCAAACCTCCCGGAGTTGCATGCAAAACTATGTGTGACTATGTGCACATATATGATGGGGGTCCAGAGCTTTCCTCTGCTTCTCAAAAGGCTCCATGGCCCAAAATAAAGGTTATGAACTGCTAATCTATGGGATTTGTATTTGACATCCCAGAAAAAAAGTATTTTTTTCTTTTTTTAAAGCCTGGTTAAATGGTACTATGGTAAGATACTGACACTGTGTAAAAGGAAGCATAACGTGATTTGATTGTAGTACATAATGACTTATAGTTGATGATTGTAATCTCTAGAACAGACACTAAAAAAGAGAGGAATAACTAAAAAGTCAACACACAAGATAAATGGAATATTAAAAAATATGTCACCCCCCCACAGAAGGCAGGAAAAAAAAATCAAAGGAACGAGACCAAATGGGATAAAAGAAGACAAAGAAGGGTGGCTCATAAAATCATATCAATTATTACATTAAATGAAAATGGATTAATTATTCCAATTAAAGGCAGAGATTATCAGATTGGATTTTTAAAAAAGCAAGATCTATGCTGTTTACAAGAAACACACTTTAAATATAAAAACACAAGCAATAAATAAAAGAGTGCAGGTAAAAGATATACCATTCAACCAACAAGCAAAAGAAAGCTAATACAGCTATATCAATATCAGACAAAGTAGACTTCAAAACTGAGAGTGTTACTAGAGATGAAGGGAAATATTTCATAGTGGTGAAAGAATCAATTCCTCAAAAAACCTAACAGTCCTAAAGGCATACTTTGGTATGAAAATAAGAAAAGGCAATATATGAAGGTGTGTGTGTGTGTGTGTAGAAAGGGTGTCCATGTTTGAATTTTTTGTTTGTTTTTAATACAATGCCCTTTTTTGCTCCATGTCATTTCCTTCCCTACTTCTGGCTCCTCTGTCCCCATGCTTTGCCTTTCAAACTTGTGGGATTTGCTATCTTTTCTTACCTGAGGATAACCAGTTGTCAATCTGAAAGACAATAGCTGTGCAAAGAAAGTTGTCAGGTCAGGCAGAACTTACCTGCTCCAATTCCACAGACCTATGCCCTGGGCTCTGTAGGTGGTTGGTTCCAAGATGGCGCCAGGGGTCCCACTGCATTCCAGTGGTTAACTCACTCAGCTGCTCTGACCACAGGCTTGAGACTCCGTGTAGGAGGGCCAGTCTGTGTGCCCTACCTATACCCTGGGATCTCCTCATGTCAAGACAACAGTACAAGTAAAGCAAGACTGCAGCTAGATTAAAGCCATCACACCCCAGGAGAAACTAAAGTAAATCATTTTAGAATAGCCACATAATGGACCTTTCCAACCAGCTTTAATACACATGCTCACTTTTCTTTCAGAATCCCAAAATGCTGAGCCATTTCCCTGGAAATATTAATTAACAAAAGAAAAAACAGTAATAATAACAGATCTTTGGGGCAGGTGAATTAATTTGTCATACGGCCTTGAATTTTAATACTAATTTAAGTTTCCACTAAGGATATTATACAACATTTTTACAGGAATTTCTGCTTACAACATATTTCTGGGTTGTTAATGAATGAATCACCATGCTGCTTCCAAAAAGACTGTCAGGATTATGCATTCCTCTAAAAAGACAGGAAACTAAACCATAGAAACTTTGATTTGTCCAGGTTGGAATTTAGACTTCCTGGCTGCCTACCTTGTGCTCAGGATGGAGCTGTCAGCATTCACAAACTTCTGCTCAGAAATATCTGGAACTGTCTTACTGAGGACAGAATCTGGGTATTGCGATGAGTTCATTTAGGAATTTGTGCCGAGGTCTCCACCCGTCTCATTAAGTATCCTTCAATTCATGCACTGGGCAGCTATGGCACTCTCTTTTGTTTCCATAAGGAAAAAAGGGGTGTGTGTGTGTGTGTGTGTGTGTGTGTATTAATATTTGAGGAAGGTGTATTGGGCAGAGACAAATATTCCAATGCATAATACAGTTTTGCCTGTACCTCAATAAAATGGAAGAAAACATGATCTAGTGGAACTGTGCCCGGGATTTAGGGCTAGGTTCAAATTCCTGATAAATTATTTAAAAGCTGCATGACCTCGGACAATCTATGGAACCTCTTTGAACATCCATTTCTTCAGCAGTAAAATGAAGATTTAAAAAGATATCCCTATCTTGGTCAGGATGCTCTGTGGATTAGTGATAATAAATGTGAAGTTCCTAGTCCTTCACAGTTTGTGTGCTCTAAAAATAGAATCACTCAGCATTATTCACAGCTCAAATAATGGTGGACCATGTGCTAAGCATAGAAGATGACTAACCCTCCTTGCAAAGCCAGGAGGCATAAGGTGTGTTTCACTCACTGCTCCTGTGGAATGTCAGGATAGTCTTCTTGAAATAAACAAATTCAATGATTCCATGATATAGTGGTCCAGAGCAATTTGCTTGATACCCAGAGGTATGTAGTGAACACATTAGGACAGTTTGCATATACAGGGACACAGATGGGGTGAGAGATGAAGAATGCACAGCAAACTCCACAGGTTTGGGCTTCCCTGGTGGCGCAGCGGTTGAGAGTCCTTCTGCCAATGCAGGGGACACGGGTTCGTGCCCCGGTCCAAGAAGATCCCACATGCGTGGAGCGGCTAGGCCCGTGAGCTATGGCCGCTGAGCCCGCACGTCTGGAGCCTGTACTCCGCAACGGGAGAGGCCACAACAGTGAGAGGTCCATGTACTGCAAAAACAAACAAACAAACAAAAAAACTCCACAGGTTTCATCAATTTGTCACTTCTGAGAGCAAACCGGGGCGGGGGGGAGCGCCCTGAGCTTCTACGGCTGACTCTAGAGGTCACGTGGCCCTGACACATAACTTTTACTGAGTTGACTATATCTCACTTCCTGAAAGTGCCTGTCTCTCATGCTCACTTTCAAGGACTTGACCAATCTCCTTTTGTAAATAGAACAATGCTTTATATTTCTCTATTACTCTTCAGTGACTCTATCAATAATGCAGGAAACGCATCTGTCCAGCACAATGAGATTATTTTTCTGATTTCGGTTGACAGTTATGGTAATAGTTTGGCAAACAATCTACTCCACCATCAATGACCGCAGATTACAGCTGTTTTTAAAAATCTCAGCCCCTTCTGGAAACTTGGAAGATGGATCTCACATTGAGAGGGAGATGGAAAGACATGCCATGAGCCTTTATGGTAGAAAATGTCTTAACTCTTTCTGTACGTAAAAACCTAAAGAAATATTGGGGAAAGCACAACACAGCATGTTATCTACGGATGCATTATAATGAGAGCAAGGTAAGAAATGATAATACTCTGAGATAGTGTTAGGATTGTCTAACATTGCCAGAGGGGCCATAAGGCAGTAGGAAGAGCTTGAAATATTTCAGGGACCTGCTTTTTCTATTGATGAATTTCCCAAGTGACCAGGAGTTATTGCAAATATTTACAGGGGAGAAAATGGAGAAAGAATATTATCATCTCTACCATATTGGCCTTGATGAATGGAGCCATTAGCTAGTCAATAATGACCAAATCTAGAATTTCCAGGCTTGTTAAAACACACACACACACACACACACACACACACACACAAATCATGGTTTAATTCTACTTACGCAGAGATGATGAAGTTGATTTCTTTTTATTTGGACCTTCTAAGTCTCGATAAAATGTGCTTTTCCTAAAAGTTCACAACAGCTCTGAAATGGGCCGTATTTTCTGTATGAATTTTTTCCCTTTGTGGTTTTTTCTTTACTTCTGTTTCATAAGAAGCAGAGTGCTGATCTTGCTAGTGACCTGTGACCCCAGCATTTGGCTAGCCATTATTACCCAGGGACCAGAGGACAAAATACTAGCCTCACAAGTCTCCCAAGGTGCATGATTTCTTCCCCGCTGAGTTGCAAGGTGAAACTGTTAAGAAGAATAGTTGTAAAAAGGAGGCCATCGTCCTCATATCCAGGTGAGTTCATTTTTCTTGTGAACTTTTCACCTAGGCCCCAATTAGTATCCTATTAACCTCCTTAAATATGGAATTGCTAAGATCTTAGGATACTACAAAATGGACTATTAGCCAGCCCATTTCCTGGCTCCATCAGATGAAAATGCCGAAGTAGGTCATACAACAGAATTACCTTGATTAATTTCAGCTCTCTCCCATGGGGCATGATGTCATGCAGGTTTAAGGAGATTCAAATTTGATACATCATTTCAATGACTGATTAACCATGAATTTTTATTTAAACATTTACAATTCTAGGTTTATAAGGATTTTCCTTTTTAACATGACAAACACTTGAAACATGCTAAATTGATCAATTATACAACTGGTGACTTCCCTTGAATGTAATTTTTAAAGTGCATGTTCTCCGAGGCCTAATATGAAAAAAGGTTTATTTTTCCCAGTAACTACTATGTTAAATCAGAAGCTTTCAGCATTATACCCCATTCCTATCCATAGATGCAGGCTGTTTTTTTAACACACTGTGAGGAGGCCACTTCCACTCCAGAGCCCACTCAGAATGGCATTTGTAAAAATAAATGGCTTTGCTAAGGCTAAAAGAAGCAACAAACTTCACAATCATTATCATACATTCCTAAAGGCCTGCCTTAAGAAAGTACTTAAAAAGAAACATTGTATATTTGAACATCTCATACATTGGTGCAATTTCTTTACAATAGGCAGATTTAATTTGTTTTCATGTATAAAGCAGCTTTAGAGACACATTAGTAATTTCAAATATTGCAGCACAATATGTCGAAAACTCTGAATTTTATCAGAAGTAGACAACTTAGATAACACTTATTTCTCAAAATGTAAAATACAACTAGTTCTTTAAAAGACTACTTGTTTTCTGTTTAATTATTTTACTTAGAAATAAGAAAACCTTTGGATGTGGCAGTTATGCTATAAAATCAGGGTGGTATGTCTCTTGTCTTTATAGTAACGTGGGCAACATGCTGCTTCTATAAACACTAGACCGGTATCAATACTCTCCAGCCCTTTTCAGACAAAAATGTAACTTGGATTCCTCATGTCAACTATTAAAGTTTCAAGTTATATCGCTTTTCAATATTCAGGCATCCCTTCCTGTAGTAACCTGTGACATATATTTGTTTTTGCAGTTTCTCAAGGAAGTGATGAAACATTCCATGGTCTATGAAGCATCTCTAAATTTCCAAAGGTCCACTTTTCTAACTCAGGGCTTTGTGGGCACCCACTTGCACAGACTGGGCTGTGACACTGCCTGTAGCAAGTACCTGATGGGGGGATCCTGGCTATTTCTCTCCCTTTCCTTCCTGAGCAGCCCACTGATCACTAAGAAAGCAGTGCTAAACTGCTACCTTTTAGAAACTCTATCCGTAAATAAATAGCTTGTTACCATCAAAGAGACCGAAAGCTGCAGACAGATATTTATGCTATTGAGCCCAATGTAACATTCAGGAAGAACAGAGTTTCATAATCCCCAGTTGAATAATCCTCAGTTGAATCTGAGATTCAACTTCTGTTTGAGATCCCCAACTGAGGAATTCAGCTTTATGGGATCCCGGTGTCAAAGTGGGCTTATTTATCACCAGAGAAATTCTGCCATTATATTCTAACATCGGATCCCCCCAATCCTGGCTCTATCTATCGGTTGACTTAGCAAACTAAATAGAAGTCCAGGATATTATGCTGTGATGAGAGAAACTTTGTGGTTCAGTGATAGAATTAGGAAAATATATACTTTAAGACTTTTATCTTTTCTCTCTATATATAGGCATTTATACAAGTCCCTTTAACTCATTTACGTGTATTCTCAACATTTTCATCTATTCATGCATTTCCAAGCAGTATCTCTAAGATGGGTGTGGAACCCTTGTGTTCCTTAATACTGCTTACCTAAAAGTTCATTAGTTTACTAGTTACCTGAAATCCACCAACCCATGTACTCTCAACCTGTAGAATCTTTATATAATACTAATAAAATAAGGCACCCCTTCTGTGAATCAATTTATTCTGTCGGAAGATTAGTATACACTCACTGGTATTTGATAGATGATACCTTAAAGGAATATTACCTTAATAAACATACAAATTTGAGACATCTACAACATGAATGACACCCGTTTCGTTGTGGCTGTTGAATAACAGCGCAGTTTGTGTGCCTAGTTCCGTCCCCGACTCCCTGCATCCAGTCCAGGACAAAAGAACTCTTGAGTGGATAGTTTAACTTTTTTGTTTATGTTTATACCCACTTATGTATGTCTTTAGCCCGACCCCCGTCTTAGTTCAGTCTTTCATGAAGTCTCTCCTGGATTATCATAACAGGTAATTCATTGGCATTCCTGTCCTCCAACTACTCCCCCATTCCCATCTTCTACCACCCTGCTGCCCTAAGGAAGTGCCTAAAATGCCCATCTGCCCATGTCAGCGTGACCTCACCTCCTGTGCATGGCTCACAAAGCCATTTATGTGCCTAAACATCAGCTCCCTTTATCCCTTCCCCTGCTGTACCAAATTCCATAAGGTTTCCAGGAAGCATCTCTCCCTCCACCCCATTCATCCTGTTCTCTCTGCCTGGATAATGATCCTTCAGAAATCCACTTAAGCATCGTATCTTCACAGAAAAGTTTACCCTAGGAGGTTAGATGTCTCTTTCCCCTTTATCCTCTCAATGCCTTACTCTGTACAAAATCTAACATGACACTACACTCAATTACAATTTTTGGATATTTGAGTGACTTTCATTTCCTACCAGTCAATGAACCCAAGTGGAGTGTCTACAATGCCTTCCTTGATGTAGTGGAGTAATTGCTACCTAATAGATGTGAAATGAATGGTTGCCGAATCAACAGTTCTGAGCAAAGAATGTCCCATATTCCCTATTGACCAGTCCCAGAGGTGGGCAGGGGTGACTGTGTACAGGCCCCACACTGCACACTGTCAACTAACTCTCTCTCTCACCGTCACCATTTCTTACTTGTTTTCAGTGAATATGACACCACTGAAAAACTTTCATTCTTCTGGGCCTAGTAGGAAATCTTAGATTTTTACTCAGTTGCCTCTCCATGCTTGTCCATGCATATTTTCCTGGTTTACACTAAGCCCCTTCCTTGCAGAGAATCAGAACTCACTTCTCATAGGTTAGGGCTGCCTCACCTTATTGGAACAACATTAAGAGAGACGAATTCTCCAAAATGAGGCTAACCAGTGAACTGTGATGCCCGAGTAATCCCATTACTTTCGGAGGTGCCGAGTCTGCTATAATCACTCAAGTGTAGCAATGCTGTAACTTTAAAAGGGAAAGGATATGGTATTCACTGGTGACAGGTTGTTTTCTTCAACACAGAACTCCCAATCTTGGGAAGCTTGTGATTCAACAAGACAAAGCCTTTAAGGAGCTCATTAAGATCATTCCAACAATCTCAAATTGTTTAATAAAATGGGTCAAAGAAGTTGATACCAGTTGCCTCCTGCCTGGAATAAGGTTAAAACAAGTATGGGTCTCTGTTTCTAGGTAAATGAATTCCCCAATTTTGATTCTTTCTATGTTAGCTCTGATCTAATGATGTTCATTCTTTTAAGAGTTAGGGTTCTTAGGAAAGTGTGAAGGAGAAATTTTGCAAAAGTGAGAAAGACTAACCCACTGAAAGAACCTTTCAGAGAAGAGGTGTGAGAACCCTTAAATGGTATATATGCCTCACTCAAATCCATTTTTTTAATCTTTATTTAAAAAAATCATCCTTAGGGCTTTCCTGGTGGCGCAATGGTTGAGAGTCCGCCTGCCGATGCAGGGGACACGGTTTGTGCCACCGGTCCGGGAAGATCCCACATGCCGTGGAGTGGCTGGGCCCGTGAGCTGTGGCCACTGAGCCTGCACATCTGGAGCCTGTGCTCTACAATGGGAGAGGTCACAACAGTGAGAGGCCCACGCACCACAAAAAAAAAAAAAAAAAAAAAGAATACTTTGATTTTCTTCACCCAAAATATATATTTGAAATCATAGAATGGATTCTTTGTTCTTGACTAGACACAGGAGATATAAACCTTATGAGGTATTTATTACTACTTATAAGCATTTTGTAGATGAGGAAACTGAAGTACATAGGAAAATGAGCAATTTGATGAAAGTCACTCAGTTTGTAGGCAGCTGAGGTTGGATGTGGACCTAAGCATTCTGCTTTCTCAATTTGTCCTTTGAACTCCACTCTACAAGCATCCTGGCATGTGTACACATCTTTTATCCTCGTCTGAAGTAATGCCAGTGATGCTACCAAGATTTCTTCCTTTTTTCTGTTTTCCTTTTCTTTTCTTCTTTCTTCTTTCTTTCCTTCTTTCATTCTTTTTTGTTTTGTTCTAGCATTGAATTTTAAGAAGAACTGACCTATAATGCCTAATTATTATCAGATGTTCAGGAATGTATTTCAATTATTTTATTTCATTGGCACATGTATTAGAGTGATAATTATTGATTGTCAGAGTTAGAAGGGACCTTTGAAATTATCTAGCCTAACACTTCCATTTCACAGGTTAAGACTGTTGAACAGAGGTGAAAATACTGACCCGATGTCAAATAGTTATTGGCAGAGTGACAACTAGAGCTCTGGTCTCCTAAGCACCAATCTAGTTATTTTTCACCATAATACAAGGTTGCATTGGTAAAATATGGGCAGGCACAGGTAGCTAAAATTCACAGTAACTCAGAACTCAAGAAAAATAGTACCATTGCTTTCTGTTTAAAGCCTTTGAATAATGAATCCAATAATCCAACATATTATCAAAATCTTCCTCCCATTCTTAGTTCAGTGTAAACATTTGACAGCTTTCCGTTGAGTGCAGTGAAATCTCCTGATGGAATATCTGCTTATCACGTGTGAAGAACTTAAGAATATTGAGTTGTTAGAAAGCACATCAACAACCCAAAAGAAGGCTTAGCAGCTACATTTCAAAACTAAAGTCAAGCAAGGGATACATTCCCAAGAGCATGTGTCTGAAGTGCTATCCTGAAATGATTTGTAAAGAAACATACTTCTGCACTACTGTGGCATGTGCACCTTATGTTGTCTGAGGGTGCATTAGTAGGTCTCTCTCCTAACTACCTAAGGGAAAGTTTCCGACCACTCAGCCTCTCGCACCAATGTCCCAAGAGCAAGTGTTAACAGTGCAGTAACAGCGTGTGGCCCTCTGATAGGGTGTTTAACATCTCCAAAATGAGACTGAAGCAGTTACTGGGAGAGTAGAATCAAGAATTTGACAGCTCTTGTGAAATTGCTCTTTACTCTTACCACTGTGAGCTGAAAATGAATATCGGGTTAAGCATTACTATGAGATAAAACTGCTGGCTCAGTTCTGGATTATTCACCCAGCAGGTGATTCTCCTTTGGAAGACTTTCCTGCCTTGGTGGAAAACTCTGGGTTCTGATGGGACTGTCTTTATTTGTGTTCTTCCTATAATCAGGGGTCTCTATTTTCCCTCAATTTTTCATCTAACAAACACAAAACAAAAACAATGAGGTAGGTAGGTTCACAGTGGTTGCTGTTTGAATGTGCTGTTGGTTTATTTTGATGGAAGTGTCTGTTGATGTACTTTTTAAATGTTTAAAATAGCATGACAATGTTCTTGGGGTAGGACCATATGCTTGTTATAAAAGGTTTTAGATTAAGAAGATATTCTGATGAACCACACAACAATATCAAAGATGGTAATATTGAGTGTGTTTTTTGCCTCTGTTCCTTCTTTATTTCCCTTCTGGACCTTTCCCTGACCTTTAACAATCAAAGTGGGTCCCTAGTGGCTGGTGTTTCAAATCAGGGGTCTCTGAGGTTGTACTTAATTTTTTTCTGATGCTCATGTAGATGTTTCCTTAGAATATGACAGGATCAATGAGGCTGAGAAGCAGCTCTTTAGATCCATGGTGAAATTGTCTAAGAAATAGAAGCCAGGGATATATCTATATGTATAGCTGATTCACTTTGCTATACAGCAGAAACTAATGCACCATTGTAAAGCAATTATACTGCATTAAAGATGTTAAAAAAAAAGAAAAGAAAAGAAATAGAAGCCAAGGAAAGCTGAGACTAGCCTTAATTCCTTGACTGATTGATCAATTGGTTGATTGGTTGATTGACTGATTTTTAATGATTCATTTCTTTATAAGGAATAAATAAGAATGCCCATGTCATTTTGGGTTTGGGAAATGTCACAAGCCCAAGTTCTGAAGACATTAAGAGTCAAAAAGGAGATGAATCTCACTCTCAGTAATAGAACAGGAGCATGGCCAATCAATGCAGAGAACGTAATATTAAAAAATAAAGCAAGAGTTACTTTCTGTATAATAGCAAAGTTGTTACCATCATACACCTTTAGAATTCTAAAAGCTTCAAAGATGAATCAACTGAGTTCATAGAGAAGATACTACATTCTTAGGGTTCTAAAGAGAATTTTAAATGTTTACCAAATTTAGAATGTTAAAAGATTTAAATTTGGATAAAAACCAAAGTCAACTAAATTATGGTTTAGATTTCTGATTAAAATGCAACTCACTACTTCTTTAACACATATTTCTCAAGCATTCTCTAATATATATATATATATATATATATATATGCATGTATTTCTTGTAAGAAGAAAAGCAATAACATATAAAACATTTCTATTCTCCTACTTTATTCATAAATATATTATTTATTTAATAAATGCTTATATAGCTTTTTACTTTGTGCCAGGCACTGCTCTAAGTGTTTTATAAAAATGGACTCACATAATCCTCATAATTGATGAGTTAGATACCATTATTATCCCTATTTTAGACATGAGGAAGGTTGAGTCATGAGAAGGTTATACAACCTGTTCAAGTTAAGAGAGCTTGTAATATTTTTTTCCAAGAGTTTTGTCAAAATTTGATACAGAGGAAAATTTTTCAATGTCTTCTCTTTACCTAATTGTATTTACCAACATGAATTCTTCTATCAACTTGCTCCCTCTAGACCTAGGGAAGAAAATAACCTTTCTTAACAGGCTACCTTCATCCAGCTAGATGGAAAGTGTTTCTGCGCAATGTGTAGAATTGATTCTTCATTGTAAATATTCTCATGAGTTTCTCAGTTTTTCTAATAAACAAACAAGCAAACAAATAAGACAGGACACGCAAAGTAGAGAATATCTGAAAAAAAAAACTTTTGTGGCAGGAAGAGGAAGGTGAAACAGAGGACTTCATTGTAAGCAATTATTTAAGGGAGTCCAAGTTCAAAGAACTTCCCATTCTCCTCATTCCCCTCTCTTTATGACTCATAAATTTTAGGGAATCACTGGACACAATAACCCATTGGCTTTTTATCCTGGAGGCCTCAACTCTCTATCATCAAGTTAACCGAACCATGGCAAGTGCTGGACTCTTGGTGTCAGATTTGGCACACACACACTCACACATACACACTCCAGCACACCTTTAAATTAGCATTAAGTCAACTTGGTTATTTCTACATTTTGTGTAGAAATGGCCCTCAGGCCATTCTGTATGGAAGAGTTATTGAAGAACTAGAATTTTCATTCCATAATAATAATAATGATCAGAATGGCAATCAGAATGGCAATACAACTGCCAATTTATCAAATGCTTACTATGTTTCAGGCACTGTGCATGGCAGTTACGTGGATGACATCATTTAATTACTACTGTAATTGTGTATTATTATGATTGCATTTAACTAATGAGGAAATTGAAGCTCAAAGAATTAAATGAACTTTCCCAAGTACTACTAAGTGGTAGAGTTGTGTTCAGTTCTCTTGGGCACCAGGCTCTTATGTGCTTTATCAAGGTCTTCAGACATCAGCAAACTTGATATAGTGTGTAGCTCAAAGGGAGTGGAAGTGTGTTATCTGAGCACCTCACTTTAAGAGTCACTGGATCATCATTTGCTTGTGCTCTTTTGGATATGTAATAAGGAAGAACAAATCTGACTCCATATTAGATCTGTTCCTTTTCCTGTCCTTAGTCATGCTGGCTCTGAGTCTTTTGTAAAAGAATGTTGCCTATAGCCTGAAATATACAGGACAGCCTATACTCAGGGATCTGACCTTTAAGAGTCCGTTCAAAAAGTTGCAGAACAGAGAATAATATTTGTCTTGTTGGAGGTTTACAGGAACATCGTGACCTGACCTACGTGGACAGCTACAGAAACAACCACAGAGAAGTTTACAACAACTAACCACGCCACTCCCTCACCTTGCCTTTAAAAGTGCTTTGCTGAAACTCTTCGAGGAGTTCAGGGCTTTTAGGGCACAAGCCACCCGTCTCCTTGCATGGCCTTTCTCTGCTCCAAACTCCAACGTTTCAGTTTATCTGGCCTCACCGTGCATTGGACACATGAACTTGCATTTGGTAACTGATATTCTCTGATTTTTACCTTCATCTGTAAAAATTATTACTCACCAAAATCTACAAATCCAAGGGAAAGGAACTACATTCCCATATTCCCTGATTTCTGCCAGATTAATTGTGTATATTTTCCTCATTCTAGTTAGGAGCTACATTTTAAACACTGTGGTAAAACCAGTTAAACTTTGAGTTAGGGAGAAAATGTACAGTCTTTTCTGTCTGAGATAGTTTGTGCTTTACACCCTGATTTGCCCAAGTCATTTGTTGTTATAAACCAATAGGATAATGCAAAGAAAAGATGTGGTTATTATACAATAACAACTCCCCTGGGGATTAGAGACACTTGGCGATCTGTTGTTCCTTCTGCTCTCCCAGGGGGGATGATTATGTGTCTCTGATGGTGTTGGAAGCATACTGAGAAAACTCACACATCCCTTCCAAACTGGAACCACATGCTAATAGAGGAGGTTAATCTACGTGGCTTTCTAGCTAATCACCCTGGCATCTGCCCGCTTGCATGGTGCCTGGCACTTTCCGTGGAGTAGGTGAAACTATGAAAATACACCGGCTCACTCAGAGGTAGAAAGATTTGCAAATCATTGACTGTAGAACCACCACCCAGAGCTCTTAAAAGGATCAAAATGTGTCCTTTGTTTTATTTATTTGGAGGTGATTTCAAGAGGCAACAGGAAAACAACATGCAATGGTATCCAGTACATTTGGCAAGGTTTATTGACAGTTGAAACTAATGAAACACTCTGATATCCTGTTAATCACAACAACACCAGAATCAGTAATATTTACCAAGCACGAATCTTACCTGGAACTTGGATTCTGTCTCCAGAATCACAGCTATTCATAAAGCTAGACATTAACAATCTTCCCCTTCTAGGATAACCTCTTCCTCTGATGCCCGGACCACCTGCCTTGAGCTTAAGAAGAAATGTGCTGGGGCTTCTAGAGTAATAAAGCCAAAATAAATAGATCTGGACTTTGATCATTTTCTCTGGCTCAGGCTTTGGAAAGATGTCACCTTACTACTTACCTGGGTACAGTGCTTTCATCAGGACACAGACCCTGTCACTGATGTTTATAAGCCACAAAGAGAGGAGAGACTGAATGTCAGTACCTTCCTCCAATACAACATCCAAGTAAAGATGACTTTCATTTGGGATCAAACCCTAAGAATATCCAAAACTGCTCAAAGCCATCACTAACTGTTCCTATTTTTCATCTGGAGAGCTTGGCAGGTCCGTGACATTATAGCAAAAGTCTTCCCACTAGGACCTTGCCAATTTCAGCTTTAATTCCATCAGTAAACAATTTTGACTGTGTTGGGAAAATTCCATTAATCATTCATGTTCTGTGAAGATGGTACACAAAGGAGCTGTCAGCACCAGGCAGCAACTTTCCATTTGTTTGGTAATTAAGAACTCCAGGCCATCAAATGGTACTGAGATACAAATTCATTGCCCAGTTGGAGCCACCTGAATAAGCTGAAAAGAATTCACTTGCACTTAAAGCTCTAACGTCTGATGATTTGATGGCTCTTTCCCTTTCCCGTTAGGTGAACAGCAAGCATATTGCTTCAAGAACTGATACGCTCTGAAAAAACCTTGTGCTTCTTTCAAGACGATACTAACTCTTTAGGACACTTACTTTTTAAACCTGTCTCTGAAATATGTTTTGGTTATACAGATAGATAAACGCACGTTTTCTCTGAAACAAACTTTTACATCGCCAAAATATAATGAATTGCACTTTGTTTAAAATTTGGATGGGATTTTATTTTCTTCTACAAAACCCTATCATTTAGCAGAAAAGAGACCCAGAAAAAAATAGCATTGAGAATCGTCTATGCAATATTTCTTTTCTTTTTCTTTTTAACCTGAGTTGTGCATTACTGCATCTATTCTAAAATACTAGGGAAAATCTGATACTTAAAATTTACCAGGAATTAGGCCTGGGTATTAGGAAATGCTGTGAAACTGATCCTCTGATAGACTGGATATTGCTAGTGAGTACCTACAGGTTGGTGTCTTACATCAACAGAAAAGTTTAACCACAAGGTTGCACTTAGGAATCCAGATAGCACTAAAATGGTCCAGCAAAATTCACCTTGTTGGGCTTCCCTGGTGGCGCAATGGTTGAGAGTCCGCCTGCTGATGCAGGGGACACGGGTTTGTGCCTCGATCCGGGAAGATCCCACATGCCGCGGAGCGGCTGGGCCCACGAGCCATGATCGCAGAGCCTGTGCGTCCCGAGCCTGTGCTCTGCAATGGGAGAGGCCACAACAGTGAGAGGCCCGCGTACCACAAATAATATAAAATAAAATAAATAAAAATAAAAATCACCTTGTTATCTTCCTCTTCCTTCTTCTTATCATCCAAATGTCCACTTGAAATGTCTAACTGTGCTTCACAAGAAACTGATGGGAGAGTATCCAGCCAGATGCAACTCACATATTTATGGCAATAAAAAAGAGACATTCTCACCACCCCTTTCTGAGCTCTTCCCTACTGGATACTTGTTCTTCAAATGATGCATCTTAACCTGCTTCCTCTGAGAAAAAAATGCTGTCATCGAACCCTAATAATTCTTTTTAACAAATTCGTTTCAACTTCAAGCTTCCATGTACTGAGAGTTCCAGAGTGTCTGCCGGCTTCTCTTTAAGTAAAATGTTTTCACCTACAGATGAAGATGTATTATAAAATATAAACTCTATCTGAGGTTTGATAAGGGCATTGATCTTTAAAATGTAAAAGTACAAGGAAATTATAGTTCCTTAATATTCATTTCTTTCTTATGGTTATGTTGTAGTCTGCTTTGCACTTAATACTTTTTTTCTTTTTACACCTTTATTGGAGTATAATTGCTTTACAATGGTGTGTTAGTTTCTGCTTTATAACAAAGTGAATCAGTTATACATATACATATATTCCCATAACTCTTCCCTCTTGTGTCTCCCTCCCTCCCACCCTCCCTATCCCACCCCTCCAGGCGGTCACAAAGCACCGAGCTGACCTCCCTGTGCTACGCGGCTGCTTCCCACTAGCTATCTACCTTACGTTTGGTAGTGTATATATGTCCATGCCTCTCTTTCGCTTTGTCACAGCTTAACCTTCCCACTCCCCATATCCTCAAGTCCATTCTCTAGTAGGTCTGTGTCTTTATTCCTATCTTACCCTTAGGTTCTTCATGACATTTGTTTTTCTTAATTTCCATATATATGTGTTAGCATACAGTATTTGTCTTTCTCTTTCTGACTTACTTCATTCTGTATGACAGACTCTAGGTCTATCAACCTCATTTCAAATAGCTCAATTTCATTTCTTTTTATGACTAATATTCCATTGTATGTACGTGCCACATCTATATCCATTCATCCGATGATGGACCCTTAGGTTGTTTCCATCTCCGGGCTATTGTAAATAGAGCTGCAATGAACATTTTGGTACATGACTCTTTTTGAATTATGGTTTTCTCAGGGTACATGCCCAGCAGTGGGATTGCTGGGTCATATGGTAGTTCTATTTGTAGTTTTTTAAGGAACCTCCATACTGTTCTCCATAGTGGCTGTACCAATTCACATTCCCACCAGCAGTGCAAGAGGGTTCCCTTTTCTCCACACCCTTTCCAGCATTTATTGTTTCTAGATATTTTGATGATGGCCATTCTGACTGGTGTGAGATGATATCTCATTGTAGTTTTGATTTGCATTTCTCTAATGATTAATGATGTTGAGCATTCTTTCATGTGTTTGTTGGCAGTCTGTATATCTTCTTTGGAGAAATGTCTATTTAGATCTTCTGCCCATTTTTGGATTGAGTTGTTTGTTTTTTTGTTATTGAGCTGCATGAGCTGCTTATAAATTTTGGAGATTAATCCTTTGTCAGTTGCTTCATTTGCAAATATTTTCTCCCATTCTGAGGGTTGTCTTTTGGTCTTGTTTATGGTTTCCTTTGCTGTGCAAAAGCTTTGAAGTTTCATTAGGTCCCATTTGTTTATTTTTGTTTTTATTTCCATTTCTCTAGGAGGGGGGTCAAAAAGGATCTTGCTGTGATTTATGCCATAGAGTGTTCTCCCTGTTTTCCTCTAAGAGTTTGATAGTTTCTGGCCTTACATTTAGGTCTTTAATCCATTTTGAGCTTATTTTTGTGTATGGTGTTAGGAAGTGATCTGATCTCATACTTTTACACGTACCTGTCCAGTTTTCCCAGCACCACTTATTGAAGAGGCTGTCCTTTCTCCACTGTACATTCCTGCCTCCTTTATCAAAGGTAAGGTGACCATATGTGCGTGGGTTTATCTCTGGGCTTTCTATCCTGTTCCATTGATCTATCTTTCTGTTTTTGTGCCAGTACCATACTGTCTTTATTACTGTAGCTTTGTAGTATAGTCTGAAGTCAGGGAGCCTGATTCCTCCAGCTCTGTTTTTCGTTCTCAAGATTGCTTTGGCTATTCGGGGTCTTTTGTGTTTCCATACAAATTTGCACTTAATACTTGTCCTCAGCTACTTCTTCCAAGCATTTTACTAACTTTTTGAACCTTGACAATAAGAAAACGTCCTGATAGAATCGTTAGAAAGAACTTTTTCTCAGTGGCCTCTTCTCTAGTTAGAGACATTTGTTATATGTGATCTTAATCAATTATGCCTAAAGCAAATTTAATGCAAAGCACACAGGAGAAAATAATATTGCCCTATGTTCTGGTCTCCCTTTCCACACAAAAGGTGTTTATATTAAGCATGATATTCCATTATACACTTTAAATATTATAAAGCATTTTTCCATTTTCTTAAATACACAGGCTACAGTGGCTATGTGTGTTTAAATTTCCATGTTGCCTTTAGAGATACAAAAAAAAAAAGGTCACACAAATAACACATGGTTGTGTTCATGTGTCTCCAATACCTCATTTGTGATTTAATTTTAGAGTAAAATAAAGTAGTTCCATGATATTTTAACTCCATGGGAAGTTATCACGTGTCAACTTACACAAATTGATGGTTTGTGTATATACATTTTGGGAGCCATAGGAGATGGTGAGAAATTAGTAATGCTATTAAGTTAAAACATCATGACTCAATTTTCCCCCTCACTTTCTACAGAGATCTTGGTAAATGGAAAAAGGATGGGGGCTTGGAGGAGAACAAGGAGGGGAAAAAAATGATAAGTCTCCATTGATACCCATCCTCAAGCCTCCTGCATTTCGAGGAACAGAATTCTTTGTGTTTTATTCTATTTCAGCCTCCTGTACAATGGCTACCAAAATGTCAGATTCTCACATTTCACTCTGAGATCACAATTTCCTACCATTTCAGCTCTTCCTCACTTCATCCTTTACAATCCATATGCTTTCCAACATCACTGAAACTCCTAGTGCCTCATTCCTGCACTCCTATCAGAATATTTCTGACATCTCTTCCTTCTTCTCTCAACCTAGAACTCTGGATAACTTCACGCTGGGCACCATCAAACCCACATTATCTAGTGCCTCACACCCTCCACCTGATATATCTGCTGGGGCTGGCTTCCTGGGTAGGGGGACCAGTTCAGTCCCACAAGGTCACACACTCAGAAGGTGGCCCCCAACTTGAGGTTTATTTTCCTCCATTCACCATCTTGAAATTATTAATAATTTTACCTTTGCATTTGTGTCTTGAAACTTGTCCAATGGGGCAATGAAGCATGTGTCAGGAGCTTGGAGACTGTTCCTGCATGGACCCTCCTCTCCTCCTTGGGATAAACTCATATCAGTCTGTTCCCCAATTCCTACCCAACAAGCACCATCACCTTTTACGCCTGATAGGAGATGAAGAAGGTCGTGGTTCAGCACATGCTCCCTGTACCCCAAGTATGGGGTGGGGCTCTGTGGGCTTGTTTCCATACTCACCCACAGGTGTCCTGGAGGAGCCAGAGGGAGCATGATGACATTAAGTAGCCAACAAAAATTACCATGACAGGAGAAGAGAGAGAAGAAAGGAAAAGACTGTTTCCTGCTTTATGAACAAGGGGCTCCATATCTTCATTTTGCACTAAGTCCTGCAAATTAGATAGCCAGCCTTGGCTCTAGCAGAAGGCCAGCACTTGGTTTGATCTTACAATCTTTACACTAAGCCTCCCTGGCTGCAGATGTCTGCATCACACATAACAGTCTCCAACTTCAGCTGGGCCTCAGCATCTCTTGTTAGTTCTCTTTCACATTGCCCTTGAGCAAATCTTTAAAAACACTACCCTCTTCAAGAGCCCAACCCCTCACCAGTGGTCTCTTTCTCAGCCTCAGATCTTAATTCATGAAGAACACTGAGTCCATGAATAGTGAGTTATTGTAACTACCAGACATTCCCCAAGAAGTGGTCATTTCTATACCCATCTTTATCTGCTTCCATTTTTATTTAAAAATTGCCTACACCTCCCTTGATCCCAGACATGGATTCCTCTAAGTTCTCATTTATTCTCCTTGCTTCCAAGTCTGTATTTCTGTACCACACATTCCTCCATCAACCACTGTAATCTGGCTTCCAATCATTCCCCTCAGACAGAGCTCACCCCTAAATTCCCAGGTAAAGCCAGAAATCACCTTTCAATTTTTATCTTTCCTTCAATCTCTATTCCTCTTGATCACTGTTATCTTTATTTGTTGACTTGTGCCTCCCTTCTCATAAAATAAATTACAATTCTCATCCCAGAGCCCATTAGTGTGACCTTATTTAGAAATAGGGTCTTTGCAGATGTAATTAAGTGAAGATAAGGTCATATTGGATTAGAGTAGACCCTAATCCAATGACTGGTGTCCTTATTAGAAGAGGGAAATTTGGACACAGACACACAGGGAAGAAGACCATGTAAAGACAGAAGCAGAGAATGGAGTGATGCATTGAAAAGCCAAGGAAAGCCAAGATTTATAGGCAACCACTACAAGCTAAGAAGAGGAAAGGAAAATTCCTCCCCTGGAATCTGCATAAGGAGCATGGTTGTGTCAACACCTTGATTTCAGATGTTTAGCCTCCAGTCCTATGAGGGATTTTGTTTCTGTTGTTTTTAAGTCACTCACTTTGTGGTACTTTAAGTACACAGCCTTAAGAAACTAGTAAAATCACTCACTCCTTCTTATCATTTTTGACCTCTTTGGCATCTATGTTACTCCTTATTCTCTTCATGCCTCTCTGATCACTCTTTTTATTTGCCTCCTTTCTTGCCCCTCTAAAGCAGTGTTTCCTCAGGACTCTCACCTTGGCCTATTGTAACCCGCTCTCTCTCTAATCTCTTCTGAGCTCATCTATGCCCATCTCAACCTATTTTGCCTACCTTAGTTTTGCATAACTTCTAACACTCAAGTGACCTTATATTCGCCAGGATTTCTTATATCCTCAGACTTGGCCAAGGGCTCCTCCTCTGGTCTCATGTCTCCTGAGTAGATAGCTCCCAACAT
Source organism: Leucopleurus acutus (assembly GCF_964270905.1). Lineage (NCBI taxonomy): Eukaryota > Metazoa > Chordata > Mammalia > Artiodactyla > Delphinidae > Leucopleurus > Leucopleurus acutus. Next base: position 157,830,355 of record NC_139142.1, read on the forward strand.
TTACCATTTCAAAATAATGCATTATCTATTTATATACATTTCTCTCTGATATGAGAGGTAGAATTCTAAGATGACCCCCCCCCAGGATTCCTGCTCCATCATGTATACAATTTGTATTACTGTCCCCCCTTTAGTGTGGGTAAAACCTTTGAATGTTATGGGTTGTCACTCTTGTGATTACATCACCTTACATATGTAAGAGGAATATGGAGAATATAATTCAGGTTACAATGATTTTGCTTTGCTTTAATCAATAAGAAGATCAGATGCTGGGCCTGACTGAACCCTTAAAAGGAACAGGTCCTTTCTGGGAGTGAGAGATACTTGACAGGAGTGTTGGAGATTCTACTCCATTTCTGGCTTTGAAAATATAGTAATCATCATGGCAAGGATTTGACACTGTCCTAGGAGCTGAGAGCCATCCCCAGTCAACTGTCAGAAAGAAGAAGGACCTCAGTCCTACAGCCCCAAGGAGGTGAATTCTTCCAGCAGCAGTGAGATTGGAAGAGGTTCTGAGCCCCAGATGAGGACTGCAGCTCCAGCACCTCAATCACAACTTAATGAGACCCTGAGCAGAGAACCCATTTGATCGCTGCCTGAACCTCTGACCTACATAACTGCGGGGTAATACATCTGTGTTGTTTGAAACTGCTCCATTTGTGGTAATTTATCACACAGCAAGAATAAACTAACACATGAGAAGCTCTTCAGTGGCAGGAACTAAGTGTTTCTCATTTTCATACCCTAGTTTCCTTCACAAACTCCAGTACCTTAGTGTTCAGTATTTCCTTGCTTGTCCACTCTTTGACTTATTAATTTACACAAGGAAGATAATATGGATTTATCATTTTTAAATGCCACCATTGTAAGTAGCCTAGTTATTATATTGTTTTCATAAACTTTACCTCCAGAGACCAAAAGGAGACATTCTTCTCCTGTTCCCTCACATCTCACTCTCCATATCTGCCTCTCCACACAGGTAAGGTTTCTTTTCCACATTCTCCCACTACACCTTTCAAGATGAAGCTCATTCTCTCATCTCAGAAAAAGAAAAACAGATTGTGGTTTCCAAAAGCTTACATCTCAGGAAATTGTTATTCATAAAGCGCTTTGAAATCTTCAGTGCAATAGGATATAAAGAGTAAAGTGTCTGCTGATGTACACATATTGAAAACACATGGCTATGATATAAACCTAAATATCTGAGACTCGCAAATATTGCACAAGGCAGCATTTAATTTCCTGGAGCAAAGGCTTTCCATTATTTTCTTCCTCAAACTCCCAATTCCATCATAGGAAGAAATAGACACAATTTTCTTAGACATGCAAAATATAGAGCATCAGACTATTATTCTAGACCATTTGCAATCTCAATGTAGATAAGTGTATAAACTTAGAGGACCTTTGGAATAAATGGCTGACTGTGGTTAGCAAGTGATGTTTCTGACTGTTAGAAAAGTGTTTGGTGAAGGACTCAGCTCTTGGCAGAGTCTCACAGTAAATCTGATCAAAACTTTTCTTAAGATTTTTTTAAATTTTAGTAAAATACACATAATATAAAATTTTCATTGAAACTATTTTTAAGTGTACAGTTCGTGTTAAGTATGTTCACATTGTTGTGTAATCTCCAGAACTTTTTCATCCTGCAAAACTAAACTCTAAATCCATTAAACAACAATTCCCTGTTCCCTCCCTGCTCTCAGTCCCTGGCATCATTCTACTGTCTATTCCTATGAACTGACTACTCTAGATACCTCTTGTAAGCAGAATTACACAGTTTTTGTCTTTTGTGACTGGCTGATTTCACTTAGCGTGATGTACTCAGTCTCATCTATGCTATAACATGTGTCAGAAATGCCTTATTTTTTAAGGCTGAGTAATAGCACATGTATGTATACACCATATTTTCTTTACCTATTCACCTATTGATGGAACCTTGGGTTGCTTTCATCTCTTGAGTATTGTAAATAATGCTGCTATGAACATAGATATGCAAATATTTCTTTGAGATTCTGTTTTCAATTAATTTGGGTATATACTCAGAAGTTGAATTGCTGAATTATATAGTAATTCTATTTTAAATTTTTTAAAAATAGAGGAACTGCCATAGTGTTTCTCTTAGCAGCTGTACCATTTTACATTCCAACTGTATTGGTAAGCTTGGGCTGCCATAACAAACATCATAAACTGTGTGGCTTAAAAAACAGAAATTTATTTTCTCATGTTTCTGGGAGACGGAAAGTCCAAGATCAAGGTGCCAGCCCATCCATTTCTGGTGAGAGCTCTCTTTCTGGTATGTAGACAGTTACCTTTTCTCTGTGTCCCCACATGGTGGAGAGAGAGAGAGAGACAGAGACTGAGAGAAAGGGAGAGAGAAATTTTTCTCATCTCATAAAGCCACCAATTATATCAGATTAAGGCCCTAGTTTTATGGTCTCATTTAGTCTAATTACCTGCTGAAAGTCCTGTCTCCAAACACAGTCACATTGGGGGTCAGAGCTTCAAGCATATGAATTTGAAAGGGACATAGTTCAGTCCATAGCACTCACCATTTGTTCATTCTGCTTCTTGACTTGACAAATGTTTTGTAACAATTCCATGTTACATAGAGTGCTAAGTGTCAGATGCACAAAGATGGGGAAATGTATTCTCAGTAGACTAGATATTCATGTCATATAATGGCTATTTAGCACTGATCACAAACTTTAGGCAAATATATAAAATAAAAATGTATGAAAATCTATTTAGTAAGAACAATAAAATATTTAAAACATTACTCTTACATATAACTAAGAAAGAGAAGGAGAAAGAATTATCTCATAACTGTGGAAACGTTTTTGTTTTAAAAACTATGGCTGGTTCAACTATCATGTTTGCTTATCATTTTGTTTTTATTTATCTTTCTTTTTACTAAATTAGAAAATATTATGTTCCAAGTATAGATTCTCAGTAATGGCAGCCTATGTTTGATAACATCTATCAAATATTTCTGAATATTTAGATTTAAAATATCCCCCTAATTATGAAGCTATTTCTCATTGAAGGTTTCTTTTAGGCACTATCAGATGCCATGTCCCACCTCAACTGATATTCAGAAAATGAAATAATTGATGGCTCTATTGAATTCTTAATCTCTTGGTTGCACTCAGCTCTGGAAATATTTCTTCATACATGATGAAGAATTTGAAACTATTTTCTTTAAATGTCCCCAATAATATGCTTTCAGTTTATTTTTCTCAAAAGTGAAGAATATCAAGTTCCCTCAAGAAATTCTAATATTTTATTTTTATTTTTTAAATTAATAATTGTGATATTAATACTTTATAATTAGATTCAGGCTATTAAACATAATAAATAACTAAGATGTGTCATTTGAACACATCACTTGAAATCATACAAAGGGTCTTTTCTGGCTTTATCAGAAAAAGTATTTTTCATGAAAAAGTAATTTCATGAAAAAGTATTTTTACATAATTTCTCAATTAATAAAACCAAATTAAAAGGTTTCATTTGCACAGATAGAATATTTTTTCTTTGAAAAATCAGTTTCTTGACCTCACTAAAAAGTACTTCTTTCAGGATATTGAAGAGGCCTCAATATTATCACAGAAACAATTCTCTGTAGCATCTTTAACACAAAATTGGGATAAAATTGTTGTTGGCTAACTGTTTTCTGTTATTCCCATACCATTTACTTCATTCTCATAAAAAGGACCTATATTGATGTATACTTAGCAGGTGGTATTTGTTCTGGCTCCAATGTGACTTTTCTAATCTTACTTCACTTCTTGCAAAATGATCAATAATTAATTAAATATGTCTTCTGGAGCACAGGTTTTCAATGATAAACACAATTTTATCAAACACTCCTCTTTCATACATGTACTGTAGGGTATTAAAATGGGGTTCCTTTTGTCTCCATTTTTGCTGGATCTCTCCCTAAGACCACCACAATAGCATCCACAATACCTACATTCAAATAAATAAATAAATAAATAAAAGATACTAGGCTATCTTTTCAGGGTTTGCAAAGGATATATTAAAAACCAGATTTAAAACTTTAGGCTAGGAAATCAGCTAAAAGTATTGGAAATTGAAAAAAAATTGGAGAAACTCAACATTTCATAGCTTTTTTTCTCACCCCTCTTCCTAAAGGATGGGTGAATCTCAAGCCTAGTGAGGTAGTCTTCAAAGAGATCACTTGGAAGTTTCACGATGTGATTCTCAGAGTTTAGGAGAAGTGTTAGGGCACAATGAACTAGATCTAAAAATATGAGGCTGTGTAGAATATTAATTAAGTAGAAAATCTAAGGAGGAAAATCTGTGATTACTGGCCAAAGGAGAGAGAATGGAAAAAGACACGTTAGGAGCTGGCTGCACTTACCTTCATGAAGGGGTGAGGTTGAGTGAGTGTGTCTCATAGACTAGAGAGGAGCCAGGTGGGGAAAAGAGGCAGCCTGGAGACATTTTAATTCTTCCCAGAAGAACTGCCTGGAGGAAGTAGTAAAACAACATAAGATGAAACTGAGTGCAGCAACAGTCAACTACATGACTATTTGAGTGAAAATACGTTGTGCCCATCATGAAAAGTAGAGTCCAATGTGTCTGGTGGTAGTGGTGGGTGAGGGGGTAATAGTAGAATCCACACTAGGCCCCAACACAAGAAATCAGCTTTGTCTGCCCTCAAAGACCAGAGGGTGTTAGATCAAAATATCCACTACAGCCAGAGAAAACTGAAGCCAAATCATACTGGCACCTGTCTCTATAAAAACACAACTTTGGCCTGCAGTTATGGGGGAAAAGAGGAAAAATTCAAGACAGGGGAGCAAAGAAGGGATCTATCACCAGACCTGTCTCAGACCACCAAAGCTGCTTCACACTGAGGGAAAGAAAAAGGTGACATTTGAGATGTGTTTTGCTCATTGCCCAGACTAGGTACATGAATTCCTGAACAAAGATTATTTGAATATTAGAGGATTTTATTTTAAGTCTGAAAACCATAAGACTCCAAATAGCTTTCAATACAGGGGGTAGGAAGAAGCAAGCCTCACTAAGCATGTTTAGAGGGGCGATGAGAGGTTGGGAGAGGGTGTGAGAGAATAAAGTTATTTTCTTATTGGCCCCTGTAAGTTGTATGCTCATGCCAGAACTATAAACACACCCATGGGATAGCACTGCAGCTCCCACACGCAATCAATGTTACCTAACTCACAACCGTAATATCATTTGATGAAACAATTCAGCCAATTGTTAGTATTATATTTTTTCTCTAAGGATATTTTTTAACTTGTGATTAGCTTCACAAGTCTCTTGTGTGACCAGTAGCTGCTTATGGTAGAAGTTGTACAACTCAATCTTTCCAGTTTATTCTCCAGTTCTACTAGAAAGCATTATTTTGTGCTTGTCTGGAGAATAACAAAAGCAAACACACATCTAAATTGGGTTATCAGAAAGGTGAGTAGGTTGGTTTTACAAGAGCACACAACCTTCAATGTTTCCTATTAACTCTGCCTAAATGTCATACCACTCAACACACTAAGGACTAATAATGGTTAATTTGTGCAATAAAATTCAGTTTTCAGATGTTCATTGTCACACTTCTAATCTCACTTTTCCTTTTCGGCTACCAGGCCAAATTCACTTGTCCCAGCCCTTAAAGGTTCACAATTTGTATTTACATTGGATACCTGAACACCGTTTCCATTGATAATGATATTCTAAGTTGTAATCCTTCACTACGTGTACATCTCAATGCAGCCATTTATCTACTTTGGTAATTTGAAGATATAAGTCAACATAGCATTAATGATAAAGATGAAAATCTACCCAAAGTAAAAAAAATAAAATAAAACCCCAAATGAGCTGAAAAATGTGAGCAGAGACGGCTTGTACCCAGTGAAGTTATTATTAGTAAAAAATATCTGATCAGTTCAGTCCTTGCATGAAATGGGCCATCTTTAAGAAACTGATTATTATTAATAAAGCAACAAATTTCTATAAAAATCACAATAAAGGATACATTTCAAACATAGAGCATACGTGAAAAAATTATTTCTTTGCTTTTTTCCTTTGAAAACTTCAGCTGCCTGTAGATCACCTCTCCACCCCTGGCATCACTCTAGCAGAGGATCCTTATTATCTGCTGCACAGAGTGATAAAACGACATGATGCTTTCTTATTGGTTGCCTTTTTGGTGACAGGTGTTGACGTAGACACTTGGGTACAGTGGTGAAGAAGACAAACATAGAATCTACTCTCCAAAGCTTATAATTTAGCTGAGGAGACAATTAACCAATAATTAAAATACTGTCAGGAACACTTGATATAGCTGGGAGGTCCATATTGTGGAGATAGATAACCTGATCCTTGAGATACGAGTAAAGGTTAGTCACTCAAAGAGTGGTTGGTAGAATGGTGTGTGTGTGTGTTTGTGTGTAGGGGGAAAGCGGGAGGGTTGGTTGGGAGTATGGGGTGGAATTCTAAGCAGAACAAATGAAGCAAGAGAGCACAATATCACAGAGAACCAAAAGGAGTTCACCAAAGATAAGAGGATCAAAAAGAGCACATAAAGCTTGAAAATTCTGCCAGAGAAATGAGAAATGACTCTGCCAGAGACAGATGGGGGACTCAGAGCAGCATGTATGAAGCTTATTGTTGATTGTGCATATATAGAAGAATCCCCAAGCCAGATCATGGGATCTACAAGCATATTGTGTATTTTTTGCTTCCTTTAAGAAATGAATGATAATTAAATAATAATAGTATTACTGATAATGTTCCCGTTTTTTGAAATTTGCTCTAGACCAGGCATAATGAGGGTTTATATAAACAGAAGTTTATCTACTAAAATCTGAAATCTAAGTGTTAGATGAATCAAGCACTACTTCAGAACAACAGCTTGACAGCTCTGATGACCACTCACAAGTAGCAATTTTATTTGGAGCCTTCGTGTCCTCTGGTTTATAGCAAGTGTATTGTATTTGTGCTTAGATTTGAAGCAACCTATCAGCATTTTTAAGCTTATCATATGTGATAAATGCAAAAGCACTGAGAGTAATAAACATATGTTTTGGTAAGAGAAAATCAAACTATCATGATGGAAGCAAAAATAGGACTTACATTTTTTAATTAAAATTTTTTAATTAAATTTTATTTAATTAAATTAAATTTTTAATTAAAATTTTTGAGTTAAATGTAGGTTCACATGCAATTGTATGTATCTTTACTCAGTTTCCTTCAATGGTAACATATTATAAAAATAGTATAATGTCACAACCAGAATATTGACATTGCTACAGTAAATGTATAGGGAATTCCCATCACCATCACCACAAGGATCTCTAATGGTGCCCTTTTATAGACCACTTAGTGGCCTCCTTCTCACCTCCTCCTTAACCCCTGGCAATCACTAATCTGTTCTCCATTTCTATAATTTTGTCATTTCAAGAATGTTATATAAACTGAATCATACACTATATAATCTTTAAGGATTGGAATTTTTTAAAAATATAAATTTATTTATTTTTGGCTGCGTTGGGTCTTCGTTGCCGCGCACGAGTTTCTCTAGTTGAGGGGAGCGTGGGCTACTCTTCATTGTGGTGCATGGGCTTCTCATTGCAGTGGCTTCTCTTGTTGCGGTGTGCAGGCTCTAGGCACGCGGTCTTCAGTAGATGTGGCTCGTGAGCTCTAGAGCACAGGCTCAGTAATTGTGGTACACAGGCTTAGTTGCTCCGCAGCATGTGGGATCTTCCTGGACTAGGGCTCGAACCTGTGTTCCCTGCATTGGCAGGTGGATTCTCAACCACTGCACCACCAGGGAAGCCCTGGGATTGGAATTTTTACTCAGCATAAATATCTAAAGATTCCTCCAGGTTCTTGACTGTCAATAATTTGTTCTGATCGATTGATTGATTGACTGATTGATTGTAATATTTTACTGTATGGATATACCACAGTTTATCCATTTACTTGTTGAAGAAAAATCTGGGTTTTTCCCAGTTTTGGACTATTCCAAATAAAGATACCACAAACATTTGCATACAGGCTTTTCTGGAAACATAAATCTTCATATCTCTGGTATGAATGCCTGGGAGTGTGACTGATGGGTTGTATGTTAATTGTATATATATTTATAGTTTAGTAAAGAAACTGCTGAATGGTTTTCCAGAATAGCTGTATCATTTTACATTATCACTAGTAATATATGAGTAATCCAATTTATCTGAGTCATTGCCAGTATTTGCTGTTTTCTTTTTAATATTAGCTATTCTGATATGCTTGTTGTGATAACCCATTGTGATTTTAATTTGAACTTCCCTAAAGACTAACAATTAGGAAAGTTCAAATTAAACATTTTTTCATGTGCTTATTTGCCATCTGTAAAACCTCTTGGCTGAAATGCCTCTTCATGGCTTTTTTCCCCATTATTAAAATGGATTATTATTATCATCATTTATTTGAGTTTTGAGACCACTTTATATATTTTAGATATCAGACATTGGTCAGTTTGCAAATAATTTCTTCCAGTCTGAAGCTTGTCTTTTCAGCTTTTTTAACATGTTTTAATTTTGATGAAGTCCAATTTTTCTTCTTCTTTTTTTTTAATAGAACATGCTTTTGGTGTCAAGTTTAAGGTTTCTTTGCCTAGTCTTAGATTCCAGATATTTTCTCCTCCTTCTTCCCTAAAACTCTTGCTGAGATTTTGATCCGAATTTCTATTCAGTGTGGGGAGGATTGACATCTTCACATTGTTGAGTTGCCTAATCCATAAACATGGTATGTCTCTCCACTTGTTTAGGTCTTCATGAATTTCTTTCATCAGCATTGGTAGTTTTCATCATAGAAGTCCTGTATATTTTTGTTAAATTTCTACCTGTTTTATTTTTTGATATGTTATAAATGATATTATACTTTTAATTTTGGTGTCTAAGCATTCATTGCTAGTATGTACAAATATAATGTATTTTTGTTTGTTTATTTTCTGTCCTGCAACCCTGCTGATCAAACTTAATAGTCATAAGAGGACTTTTTAAATTTTAGATACCTTAACATTTTCTACATAGACGATCGTGACTTCTGCAAACATGGACAGTACTATTTTTCCTTTCCAATCGCTTTGCTTTTTACATCCCTTTCCTGCCTTATAGAACTAGAACTTCCAGCACTATGTTGTATAGGTCTGATGAGAGTGGATATGCTTGCCTATTCCTGACCTTAGGGAGAAAACATTTGGTCTTTTATCACAGAGTATAATGTTAGCTGTAGATTTTTTGTAGGGTATTTTTATCAAATTGAAGAATTTCACCTCTATTCCTAATTACCTGAGACTTTTTAAAAATTATAACTGGGTACTGAATTTTGTCAAATGCCCTTTTCTGCATCAACTGACATAATCATGTATTTTTTTTTATTTTTCAGAATGTTAAAATGGTGGATTGTATTGATTGATAGTAGAATATTGAATCATTCTGCAACCCTAGATCACTTAGTGATGGTGGATAATTGTTTATGTATTGCAGAAGTCAATTTGCTGATATTTACTCATATCTTAACAAATTTCAGATTTTTTTGTCTATATCCATGAAGAACATTTGTCTATGATTTTCTTTTTCTTTTCTTTCTTTCTTTCTTTTTTGTACTTTCTTTTTCCAGTTCTGGCATCAGAGTAATAGTAACTTCATAAAAATATTTGGGATACGTTCTGTCCTCTTCTATCTTCTGGAAGGTATTGTGTAGAATTGATGTTATTTTAAAAAATATTTGGTGGCATTTTCCAGTAAAACTATCCATATCTGGATATTTCCTTTTGCAGAGTTCACTAATTATGAATTTATTTCCTTAGTAATTATAGGCTATTGAAATTATCTATTATATACTTAGTGAGTTGTGGTAGTTTGTGTTTTTGGGGGAAATTGGTCATTTCATCTAAGTTGTCAAAGTCATGTGTATAAAATTGTTCATAATATTCTCTTTTCATTCTTTGAATCTGTAGGGTCTATAGTGATACCTCCTCCTTCATTCCTGACATTGATAACTTGCATCTTCTCTGTCATCATTGTCAGTCATCCTGGAGGTTTTTCTATTTTATTGATATTTTTAAAAGAATCTGCTCTTTGTTTTATTGATTTTTCTCTGTTTTTTTATCTATTTTCAATTTCATTGATGTCTGCTTCTCTGTTTATTATTTTCTTCCTTCTGTTTCCTTTCAGCTTATCTTACCTTTATTTTTTCAAGTTCTTGAGGTAAGAAATTAGAGCATTACCATGAGACTCTTCCTCTTTTCTGATGTTTGCTTGTAAAGGTATGTTTCCCTCTCAGAACTGTTTCAGCTGTATCCCAATAATTTTGCTACATTGTATTTTCATTTTCATCCAATACAATGTAATTTTTATTTTCCCTGAGACTCCTTTTTTTTTTATGCATTATTTAGAAGTGTACTGTTTAGTTCTCAAATACTTGGAGATTTCCCTGTTATCTTTCACTTGTTGATTTCTTCCCTGATATCATTGTGTTTTAATGACATCACACTATTTAAACACTTTTAAGATATTTTTGAGGCTTTTCTTATGACCAAGGATTAGGCTCATCTTGATGTATGCTGTGCGGGCACTTTAAAATAATGTGTATTATGCTCTTGTGTGAAGTGTTCTATAAATGCGAGTTGGATTCTGTTGGTTCACAGTGTTGTTGAGTTCTTCCATACCATTACCGATCTCCTTTGTAGGTGTTTTATTAGTTACTGAAAGAGGGGCATTGAATTTTTTAACTATAATTGTGAATTTGTATATTTGTCTTTTTAGTTCTATTGGTTTTTCCTTCAGATATTTTGCAGCTTTGCCATTTGGTGCATACACATTTAGAATAGTCATGTATTATTTTTTTATTGATCCCTTTATCATTATATAATGTCCCACTCTGTATCTGAACATTTTCTTTGTTCTGAAATCTGTATTATCTCATATTAAGATAACCATTATGGCTTTACCTTAATTAATGTTTTTGCATGATATATTTTTTTCTTCCTTTTCCTTTAAACTTTGCAATATTATTATATATAATATGAGTTGCTTGTAGACAACTCAACCCATAACACTCATTCAAGGAAAGATAGCTGATAGCTGATTTAGGGCAGAAAATATAGAAGATGAACCTTAAAAATTTTGCTATACTAAATAAAAAGGAAGCTATCAAAGGTTACTAAATATTACTAGGATTATATCAAAGGGACTCAGGGACCAATTTTAAATGGCTTCTAGTACCAAAGATGTGACAATTTGAGCTTCAGTAAGGATAATATCAATAATTACAATGGATTGAAACCCATCACATATTTTTAAATCAACTTCTTCATATACATATTAAAAACAAAATAATCTGTCACCTCCATGGACTAGTAGACGCATATTTACCATCACTAAAACCAATAATTAATAAGAAAGAAACAAGCATTTATCCCGCCTTTCTATATGAATGGTTCCATTACAGGACCTAGAGGAAAAACATCTCTCTATAAAAGTTTTCTAGATAATTCATGAAAAAGAAATTAAAGAATTAGAATAGCTCCCATATTGTAATACCCTCCAAAGAATCAATGGATCAAGTCACTGGGCATCAGTGATTGGTAACGTCACAAAAAGACAAGCAGATGGTATGTGCCTTTGTCAAAAGAGCAAGAGTTCTGCTTTTACTCTTGCCAAAGGGATCAAACCTGAGTCTCTTCAAGGCTCTGTGCCCATCCACCAGTTTTCAGGAAATGTCGAGGATATCGGAACATGAAAAACTGCACTGTGAGTATGCAGTCTACAAAATCCAGACTGTGAGAGACTCTATGAGACTTCAATAGTTGTGACGTGTGGAAGAGGGCTGTGATTGGGAATGGACATACACATGGTGTTCTGGTGTGGCTAACAGTGTTTGTCTTGACCAGTGTGATGATTACAAGGCTGTTGAATTTATAATAACTTATTAAAGCTCTAAGTTTGTGGTTTTGTCTCTCTGTTGTATTTGATGTTGTTGTTTTTATTATTATACAATAAAAAAGAAATGAAGTCATAATCCCAGACATTATACAGTGGAGTGGAACTCTCCAAGTGTGTGTGTGTGTGTGTGTGTGTGTGTGTGTGTGTGTGTTTATTGGTCATGTGGTCATGGGTGCAACCCAGGTGGTTTTGGGACCTAGAGGAGTCATTTAACTCCTCTAAAGTCTCCATTTCCTCATCTGCACAATAAAGATAACTTGTAGGACTACAATAGTGATTAAATTAGATGAATTATATCAAATACCTGGCATGGTGTTTGGCACTGAAGAAGCACTTGTTGAACCATAATTATTACTAACAACTCAATATTGCAAGTCTGAAGGGCAGGGTTGAGACTCTGAATTCTCAAATAATGCGAGAAAAGAGAATTGAGGGTAATAGGAAAATTAATCAAGAGAATGAAGAATCAATGAGAAAAAAGAAACAGAAAATAAATCCTAAGAGCAGAACGAGGGGGAAAATACAAATCCCTACAGTGTTAAGACGTGGTGTTGTATGATGATGCATTACAGAATTTTCTTTGGAATACTCATGGGAGTTTTACAAAGGGATGGATCTTGAGTGTGCCCAAGAGAGATTTTTGTCTACATAACCATGTCACCTGTAGGTGACCCTCGTCCGTATTCCTCTGGTCCCCAAGGCTGAACAGGTGACAGTGACAAAGTAAACCCATGAGATCTGATAGTTTCCAAGTGAAGAGATGTTGCATGCCACAAGCTCTTGTCCAAATTAATCTCTGCCCTTCCCCAGACATATGCAGTGGCTCTGTTCAGCACTATTATCTTATTATATACTGTTCGGGATAACTACCCTTCAATTACTTGGATTAATTATACACTTAAGTATAAAAATCATGCATTCCAAGGAAAGTTGACAGATTCCCCACTTCTCTCATTCTCATGAATTTTAGTCAACTTGTCAGAAGCTAACAATCCATTATTCTGGGGCATTTTTCTGCTATGCTGAAAAACTGATGTTTAATAATGTGTGGTTATCATAGAAACAGATATGTCTGAACACTTTTGGAAAGTAAAAACTAGGTAAAGTTTAGTCTTTCTTTAAACACTTTTTTAGCTCATGGATTCCTCTAGAAAGATAGTTGAATTGTGTGCTTCAAATACTGTGTCTCAGAAGCATGGTGATCAAGGTCAAAGAGGCCATTTGTTCCACTTTAACATGGGTGATGGTAGAGATGAACAGATTTGACATATTTAAATAAAACATTCTAATAGCATGTTCTGGCCTTGGAGGCCTCAGGCAGCATACACTGTATTTGTTAGACACCATGGCTTAATTACTCTCATAAATGAATTATACCAATTTCAATTTAAAACCATAAGTGTTACAGTTGAACTAGGGTCAAATTAAACTTTCTGTCAATTATGCAGATTACTTAAACAATTATGTAAATTGTTAATAAATTCTTAAGTGATGTGGAATATTTCTTGAAAAAATATCTGTTTTATGCTATTGGACTCCAATACTCAGAGCCCAATCAAGACTAATGAAAACTTAGATCCAAATATCTGTCTTAGGAGTTCTCTTGAGTGCCAAGCACTCACTGGGGAAAAATTAGGCCTTCTGATCCTTTGAGTCTGGAAAATAGCATCCGTTTTCTACTCGAGAATTTCCTAGGTTTATTTTGTAATGCACACATTCTTCAGTATAAAAGATAGCATTGGGGCTTCCCTGGTGGCGCAGTGGTTGAGAGTCCGCCTGCCGATGCAGGGGACACGGGTTCGTGCCCCGGTCCGCGAAAGTCCCACATGCCGCGGAGAGGCTGGGCCTGTAAGCCATGGCCGCTGAGCCTGCGCTCAGCAACGGAAGAGGCCACAACAGTGAGAGGCCCGCGTACCGCAAAAAAAAAAAACAAAAACGATAGCATTGGAGTTCCAAGGGTTGACCTGGGGAGATAATGGTGATGTTAATAAAAAGCAGATCTACTTTTTGTCAGTTTTATTATAGTTTAAAAATTATGTATAGATCATACACACCTTTTGCCTGTTCTTAGAGGAGAACTTCATCCCTGCCTACTTACCCTTCATGTGAGATTAAAAGATGAGAATATAATGTACTAGCAAGAGATCAGGGCCTAAAACATCACTGATTCTCCCTCTTACACTTGCTGATCTTTACAATGTTCATGACTTGGTTTCTATTTCCTTTTACATCAGAGACCTCCCATCTTAACTTGCAGGGCTAGCTTAAACCAAACTTACTCATCCAAATACACAGAGTGATGCTGTTTTTATTAAAGGAAAACTAATAAACAAAAACAAAAGCTTAGGTAGAGAAGCCAACTCCAGTACATTATTTTTGGTTTCCAAGCTGTAAGAGTAAATAGCCAATCTGAAGCTTCCAATTAGCATATATTGTCTCTCCTCTTTAAAATGCTTTAAAGATATGCACTTCATCCCAGCTTATTGTTCCCCCTCCCTGTGTCCTCAAGTCCATTCTCTATGTCTGCGTCTTTATTCCTGTCCTGCCTCTAGGTTCTTCAGAACCTTTTTTTTTTTTTTTTAGATTCCATATATATGTGTTAGCATACGGTATTTGTTTTTCTCTTTCTGACTTACTTCACTCTGTATGACAGACTTTAGGTCCATCCACCTCATTACAAATAACTCAATTTCATTTCTTTTTATGGCTGAGTAATATTCCATTGTATATATGTGCCACATCTTCTTTATCCATTCATCTGTCGATGGACACTTAGGTTGTTTCCATGTCCTGGCTATTGTAAATAGAGCTGCAAAATATACACTACCAAATGTAAAATAGATAGCTAGTGGGAAGCAGCTGCATAGCACAGGGAGATCAGCTCGGTGCTTTGTGACCACCTAGAGGGGTGGGATAGGGAGTGTGGAAGGGAGACACCAGAAGGAAGGTATATGGGGATATATGTATACGTATAGCTGACTTACTTTGTTATACAGAAGAAACTAACCCACTATTGTAAAGCAATTATACTCCAATAAAGATGTTAAAAAATTTTTTTAAAATAAAAATAAGGACTTAAATCCCTCTTATTTCTTAGCTGCTTTTTAGGTAAAGTTTAAAAATATTCTATGGTAAGATGAGACCTCTTTGAAATAGGAGTGTATACTGTTGTATTATGTTGTGTTGATCAGGCTACAAAGAGAAAACAGATTGGAAGTTTACAGATGTTAGGGCTTTATGATGCTCAGAGAAGTCGAGATAAACTGTTAATTAGCCAGGTCTTGGGGAATCCAGAGCAAGCCCTCATATCGTTGCTTCTTTGGTGCAGAGCAAAAGACTCTGTAGACTCTGTCCTCTGCCTAATTCAGTGTCTTCCTGTCTCTCCTTTCCCCTCTGCCTGCTTCAGCTGACTGCTAACTTTCTATGTGTCTAACATTCAAACTCTTTCAAGAGTACAGACTTGGTTGACTGCTTCAATGGTTCTACAAGATAGTCTACACCCTGGGGAGAATTCTTAGGTCTAGCCATTCCATGGGCTTTTGGTTAGTTGTGGCAACGATGGTAGAAAACACAGTGATCAGGACACAGAGAATCACCTATGGCCAACTTTTCTCAGAATGTGGCTAGGAAGGTAACCTGATGTGCAGAGTCCTCTTCATGAAAAAAAGGGTGAGAAATGCCAAACTCATGTTGTATGGGTGAAAAACTCAGTTCTCTCCCTCCTTCTTCAGAACCATCCATGAGCCTGACATTTGCTATAACTGAAGTATTAAGCTCATTGCTTTTCACATTTTTCCCCCTTCCAGGTGCATTGATGGAGCAAGTTGGCAGGTCCCAGAAAAAGAAATGACACATCTAGGCTTGAAAGGGGACACTCCAGTGTTGTGCCATTCAACCCCAACAAAGCTAGTGTTTGAATCCAGTTGAGACATTCCAAAGTTCACCTGTGACTAATTGAAGCCCTAATAAAGGCAAAACCTTTGACCTTGGTCCTCTGGGTTCCCTACCTTGTATAAACTATCGTTTGAACACGAGTTATGAAATATGTGACATATCAAAAAGGAAAGCACCTGATACTGTGAAATCTGCATATTGATGAGAAGAATAAGAGAATTCAATGAATGCTAAATTATGGGTCTACAGAGGACTGCTTTTGTTAAAGTCTACATGTCACTATCTGTAAACTCCAGAGTATTCAACAGAAGGCATAGGGGTAAGCGTACCTGGCAAAACTTTCTTTCTTAAAAAAAATTCCTTAGATACACAGGAAAGACTTTATAAAATATTAGATTAAAAGACCCCTTTCAAAATGTGTTTACTTTGTAGTGATTCCCTTTCTGGCTCTTCTGCATACTTAAGAGTCATCACCACCTTGAGTACATGGCTGGCTTTTAAAAAGACATTGCACCTTTTCCAGTTCTGACACAGAGCTACCGGACCTGCCTTTGATAAATGTCTGATTGTCCTTACCATAAGCATTTCTGCAAAGACAAGCAAAGCTAAACAAAGCCAAATTTTTTTTTTCTAATCTGCCCAACAACAGTGCTTCATGGACACTCTCTGTGCCCCAGGTTCAGGGCTACATATGACTGTAGACAGAAAGCTATTTCGAGCATTGAAAACAGCCTTATTACCCTTCCATTTTTGCACAGGTTTTTTTTTTTTTTTTTTTTCCTTCCTGGTGACATTAGAGAGTCCGAAGTGACATACATTTTTTATAGCTTCATAAAGTCGTCTCCTGACCGGGTCACCCTTCTCATAACTAGGGAGCAGAACGCTTGAAAAAACCCATTCATCACTGTGAAAGGAGCCTCTGTCTGTGGCTTCCAATATGCACAGCCTGGCAAGATCCAGCTCAGTGCAAATGCTAACTTACTCCTTTGCTAATGCCAAATGACCCACTCGCTTCTATCAGCTCACCCAGGAGGACAAGAAGGGCATGGGGGCTGTCCGCATCCACAGAAGTGTTTCTGCAGACAGAGCCCAGCACCAGCCCGTCCTGCTAAATGTACTGAACACATTGAAAAATTAGTTTTAAATGTATACTAATTAAATATTTAATTAAACACAGATAAAATTATGAGGAGAAATTTGTTCTTGCCTAATGAACTAGAGCCCGCTTATTACTTTTCACAGATATACATTAAAATTCAGTGAAAATCTGCAGGAATGTTTACCCTTATTTTTATTTCTTCAAATGTTCTTCCTCGGTGCTTCATGCAGCCACTGACTTTGAACGGCCTCTCCTGGGGTTACAGGTGGGCGAAACAAGATAGGGAGAGTGGCAAATAATGAGAAAATTGTTTCCCCTTAGACTTCTTAGGATCAGTAGAAATATCCTCCTTGAAAGCAGAAGTCCATCCAATGAGATCTTTTCCATGGATTTAAATGGTGTGATTTAGGAACATGCAAGCTTTGGGATTTGAAAGCTACATGCTTGTGATGGATTTCAGCTCCATTAAAATTGAGGTGTCTGACAGATGCGACCCTCCTCCAGGTCAGAAAGATCAGAAATCTCCCACCTCCACCCTGTCCTTAACATGCTGGGTTTTATGCACTGTGCCTTTTGATTTTAGAAATCTGGGTTCAAATGTGAGTTAAAATCACAAAGGAATAAAATATGACCCATCACATCCCAGGAATATGTTTTTATTTGGGATTCTTGCTCTCATGTTATTGAAAAGATTATGTATGTGTGGTATTGAATAGATTGTATGCATGATTGTATGCATATGCATATGTGTAATACAAATATATATAGTATATATATTCAGGCAAAACATTTTATGAGTCATAACTACAAAGATATTTATATGCACACATGTATGTCCAATTTGATATACAACTCAGAATAATTGGAATATTATTCAGAGTACAATAAAATGCTTACTGTAAAAGTGTTTGCTTTACTTTAAAGAAAATCACACCAAGGCTGAAAAAATCCCTGTCTCTATCTTTTCATGTTTTAGGGAGATGATAGATTGGCAGATCTGGAAAAGGAGACTGTATAAATTTTACTAAACATCCTGCCAATCACACATTGCATATCTGATGTGAATCTGTCACCCCCCCACCCCTGCCAGAGCTGTCATGGCTAACACCTAAAGGGTCACTTCTGGGAAAAAAATGGTCACCTTCTCTCTGCCGTGATGTCTCTGTCCAGGCCAGTCATGACTGAGGAAAACTGAATCCTTTCCTGCTTCTAAAAATGCAGTCTACATGGGCATCACGATGGTGGCGATGTGGGAGTGAGGAGAACATTAAGAAATAAAACACACTTTCTCATGTATTTATTCGGAGCAGTAAATACAAGACTGCTGGGAACTTTTCTACCTACATTCCTAATTTTTCTTTCTATTAAAATGGAAAAAAATCTGAAAATGCTGCAGAAACAGTTTTTGAACACTCCAAGGACTCATCTTTTTTAAGTGGCCATCGACAACATGTCTCTTATTTTTGAAACAACAGATGGTGATACAATGACATCTCATTTGATTTTAAGACACAATTATAAATTCAGGTATAAAATAAAATATTGGAATTAATAAAGATCACATCTGAAAGCTTTGCCAGAACCTTACATGGTAAATATGACCCATGCAGTCCCTGAGGCCTAGCCCCTCTCCTGCCCCAGTCCCAGAACTGATTATTGGCCCATTGTCATCCTGAAAATTTGACTTCCCCAATCAAGTTGCCAAATGGTTTACTGTTAACAGACATAACCCTTTTAATTTGTTTTCAAGGAAGTTTGTTGTCTTTCATTTTTTTTCTTAAATCATACTTGAAAAAATGAATGATGGACTTCTTGGGGGAAAATATGATTTAGAATTATTATTATTCAGCCTAACACAATAAAATGCAGGTCAGTAATACCCTTTTAATATAAGAAACTTTTTAATAATTAAAAAAAAGCATTTTACCACCTCCATTTTCAGGACCTACTATGTATTTGACATGAGAAATTAGATAATAAATTCTCTTAGAATACAGTTAATACAACCATGTTCAAAAGAGTAAGTAAAGAGTGGGCAGAATAGATTTGCTTTTGACATTTTATTAATCATTATTAGACTTCAGAATTTGTTTAAAACATCTGGGATACTATATTTGTTTTGAAGTAAAATTTTATTCTTAATAAATCCTTCAATGGATGATATCCTTATAAAGTAAAAACTCTCAAAATTACTATACCTAGAAATAAAATAACAATTTACGTGTTTTCTCTACTTAATTTTTTTTCTTTTTAACATCTTTATTGTTGTATAATTGCTTTACAATGGTATGTTAGTTTCTGCTTTATAACAAAGTGAATCAGTTATACATATACATATATCCCCATATCTCCTCCCTCTTGTGTCTCCGTCCCACCCTCCCTTTCCCACCCCTCTAGGTGGTCACAAAGCACCGAGCTGATCTCCCTGTGCTATGCGGCTGCTTCCCATTAGTTATCTTTTATATTTGGTAGTGTATATATGTCCATGCCACGCTCACTTCGTTCCAGCTTACCCTTCCTCATCCCCATGTCCTCAAGTCCGTTCTCTACTTCTGCGTCTTTATTCCTGTCTTGCCCCTAGGTTCTTCAGAACCATTATTTTTTTTTTTAGATTCCATATATATGTGTTAACATACAATATTTGCTTTTCTCTTTCTGACTTACTTCACTCTGTATGACAAACTCTAGGTACAACAACCTCACTACAAATAACTCAGTTTCATTCCTTTTTATGGCTGAGTACTATCCCACTGTATATATGTGCCACATCTTCTTTATCCATTCATCTATCAGTGGACACTTAGGTTGCTTCCATATCCTGGCTACTGTAAATAGAGCTGCAATGAACATTGTGGTACGTGACTTTCTGAATTATGGTTTTCTCAGGTTATATGTCCAGTAGTGGGATTGCTGGGTCGTATGGTACTTCTATTTTTAGTTTGTTAAGGAACCTCCATACTGTTTTCTATAGTGGCTTAATCAATTTACATTCCCACCAACAGTGCAAGAGGGTGCTCTTTTCTCCATACTCTCTTCAACATTTATTATTTGTAGATTTTTTGATGATGACCATCTGACTGGTGTGAGATGATACCTCGTTGTAGTTTTGATTTGCATTTCTCTAATGATTAGTGATGTTGAGCATCCTTTCATATGTGGGTTGGCAATCTGTATATTTTCTTTGGAGAAATGTCTATTTAGGTCTTCTGCCCATTTTTAGATTTGTTTGTTTGTTTTTTTTTGATATTGAGCTGCATGAGCTGCTTCAACATTTTGGAGATTAATCCTTTGTCAATTGTTTCATTTGCAAATGTTTTCTCCCATTTGGAGAATTGTCTTTCCCCCAAGTTTATGGTTTCCTTGCTGTGCAAAAGTTTTCTAAGTTTCATTAGGTCCCATTTGTTTATTGTTTTTTTATATCCATTTCTCTAGGAGGTGGGTCATAAAGGATCTTGCTGTGATTTATGACATAGAGTCTTCTGCCTATGTTTTCCTCTAAGAGTTTTATAGAGTTGTGCTTTACATTTAGGTCTTTAATCCATTTTGAGTTTATTTTTGTGTATGGCATTAGAAAATGTTCCAATTTTATTCTTTTACATGTAGCTGTCCAGTTTTCCCAGCACCACTTATTGAAGAGGTTGTCTTTTCTCCATTGTATATTCTTGCTTTCTTTACCAAAAGTAAGGTGACCATATGTGCGTGGGTTGATATCTGGGCTTTCTAGCCTGTTTCATTGATCTACATTTCTGTGTTTGTGCCAGTACCACACTGTCTTGATCACTGTAGCTTTGTAGTATAGTCTGAAGTCAGGGAGTCTGATTCCTCCAGCTCCATTTTTTGTTCTCAAGACTGCTTTGCCTATTCGGGGTCTTTTGTGTTTCCATACAAATTGTGAAATTTTTTATTCTAGTTCTGTGAAAAATGCCATTGGTAGTTTGATAGGGATTGCATTGAATCTGTAGATCGCTTTGGGAAGTATAGTCATTTTCACAATGTTGATGCTTCCAATCCAAGAACATGGTATACCTCTCCATCTGTTTGTATCATCTTTAATTTCTTTCATCTGTGTCTTATAGTTTTGTTCATACAGGTCTTTTGTCTCTTTAGATAGGTTTATTCCTAGATATTTAATTATTTTGGTTGCAATGGTAAATGGGAGAGTTTCCTTAATTTTCCTTTCAGATTTTTCATCATTGGTGTATAAGAATGCAAGAGTTTTCTGTGCATTAATTTTGTATCCTGCTACTTTACCAAATTCATTGATTACTTCTAGTAGTTTTCTAGTAGAATCTTTAGGATCCTCTGTATATACTATCATGTCATCTGCAAACAGTGACAGTTTTACTTCTTCTTTTCTGATTTGGATTCCTTTTAATTCTTTTTCTTCTCTGATTGCTGTGGCTAAAACTTCCAAAACTATGTTGAATAATAGTGGTGGGAGTGGGCAACCTTGTCTTGTTCCCGACCTTAGAGAAAATGGTTTCAGTTTTTCACCATTGAGAACCATATTGGCTGTGCATTTGTCATATATGGGTTTTATTATGTTGAGGTAAGCTCCCTCTATGCCCACTTTCTGGAGGATTTTTATCATAAATGGATGTTGAATTTTGTCAAAAGCTTTTTCTGCATCTATTGGGATGATCATGTGGTTTTTAATCATTCAATTTGTTAATATGGTGTATCATATGGATTGATTTGCATATATTGAAGAAAACTTGCATTCCTGGGATAAATCCCACTTGATCATGGTGTATGATCCTTTTAATGTGTTGTTGGATTCTGTTTGCTAGTATTTTGTTGTGGATTTTTGCATCTATGTTCATCAGTGATATTGGCCAGTAGTTTTCTTTCTTTGTGACAGCATTGTCTGGTTTTGGTATCAGGGTGATGGTGACCTCATAAAATCAGTCTGGGAGTGCTCCTCCCTCTGCTATATCATGGAAGAGTTTGAGAAGGATAGGTGTTAGCTCTTCTCTAAGTGTTTGACAGAATTTTCCTGTGAAGCCACCTGGTCCTGGGTTTTGTTTGTTGGAAGATTTTTAATCACAGTCTCAATTTCACTGCTTGTGATTGGTCTGTTTATATTTTCTCTTTCTTCTTGGTTCAGCCATGGAAAGTTGTGCTTTTCTAAGAATTTGTACATCTCTTCCAGTTTGCCCAATTTTTTGACATATAGTTGCTTGTAGTAATCTGTCATGATCCTTTGTGTTTCTTCAGTGTCAGTTGTTACTTCTTTTTTATTTCTAATTCTATTGATTTGAGTCTTCTCCCTTTTTTTCTTGATGAGCCTGGCTGATAGCTTATCAATTTTGTTTATCTTCTCAAAAAACTGACTTTTAGTTTTATTGAGCTTTGCTATTGTTTCCTTCACATCTTTTTCATTTATTTCTGATCTGATATTTATGATTTGTTTCCTTCTGCTAACTTTGAGGTTTTTTGTTCTACTTTCTCTAATTGCTTTAGGTGTAAGATTAGGTTGTTTATTTGAGATGTTTCTTGTTTCATGAGGTAGGATTGTATTGCTATAGACTTCCCTCTTAGAACTGCTTTTGCTGCATCCCATATGTTTTTGGTCATCATGTTTTCATTGCCATTTGTTTCTAGGAATATTTTGATATCTTCTTTGATTTCTTCAGTGATCTCTTTGGTATTATGTAGTGTATTGTTTAGCCTCCATGTGTTTGTATTTTTTAGAGAAGTTTTCCTGTAATTGATATCCAGTCTCATAGTGTTGTTGTTGGAAAAGATACTTGATATGATTTCAATTATCTTAAATTTACCTAGGCTTGATTTGTGACACATGATATGATCTATCTTGGAGAATGTTACCTGAGCACTTGAGAAGAAAGTGTATTCTATTGGTTTTGAATGCATTGTCCTATAAATATCAATTAAGTCCATCTGGTTTAATGTATCATTTAAAGCTTGTGTTTCCTTATTTATTTTCATTTTGGATGGTCTGTCCATTGGTGAAAGTGGGGTGTTAAAGTTCCCTACTATTATTGTGTTACAATTTCCCCTTTTATGGATTACTAGCAAAATACTGTCTGCTATTATTAGTAATACTGCTTAGTAATAGTAATTAGTAAATAGTAATTAATGGTAATAGTAATTAGTAATACTGTTTGTTAGTATTTTCTTTATGTTTTGAGGTGCTCCTATGTTGGGTTCATAAATATTTACAGTTATTATATCTTCTTCTTGGATCAATCCCTTGATCATTATGTAGTGTCCTTCTTTGTCTCTTGTAATAGTCTTTATTTTAAAGTTTATTTTGTCTGATATGAGAATTGCTACTCCAGCTTTCTTTTGATTTCCATTTGCATGAAATATTTTTTTCCATCCCCTTACTTTCCATCTGTATGTCTCCCTAGGTCTGAAGTGGGTCTCTTGTAGACAGCATACATACGGGTCTTGTTTTTGTATCCATTCAGTGAGTCTGTGTCTTTTGGTAGGAGGACTTAATCCATTTACATTTAAGGTAATTATTGATATGTATATTTCTATTCCCATTTTCTTAATTGTTTTGGGTTTGTTACTGTAAGCCTTTTCCTTCTCTTGTTTTTCCTGCCAAGAGATGTTCCTTTAGCATTTGTTGTAAAGCTGGTTTGGTGGTGCTTAACTCTCTCAGCTTTTGCTTGTCTGTAAAGGCTTTAATTTCTCCATCGAATCCGAATGAGATCCTTGCTGGGTAGAATAATCTTGGTTGTAGTTTTTTCTCCTTCATCACTTTAAATATGTCCTGCCAGTCCCTTCTGGCTTGCAGAGTTTCTGCTGAAAGATCAGCGGTTAACCTTATGGGGATTCCCTTATGTGTTATTTGTTGTTTTCCCCTTGCTGCTTTTAATGTATTTTCTTTGTATTTAATTTTTGGTAGTTTGATTAATATGTGTCTTGGCGTGTTTCTCCTTGAATTTTTCCTATATGGGACTCTCTGTTCTTCCTGGACTTGATTAACTATTTCCTTTCCCATATTAGGGAAGTTTTCAACTATAGTCTCTTCAAATATTTTCTCAGTCCCTTTCTTTTTCTCTTCTTCTTCTGGAACCCCTATAATTCGAATGCTGGTTCGTCTAATGTTGTCCCAGAGGTCTCTGAGACTGTCCTCAGTTCTTTTCATTCTCTTTTCTTTATTCTGCTCTGCCATAGTTATTTCCACTATTTTATCTTCCAGGTCACTTATCCGTTCTTATGCCTCAGTTATTCTGCTATTGATCCCTTCTCAAGAATTTTTAATTTCATTTATTGCTTTGTTTATCATTGCTTGTTTAATCTTTTGTTCTTCTAGGTCCTTGTTAAACGTTTCTTGTATTTTCCATTCCATTTCCAAGATTTTGGATCATCTTTACTATCATTATTCTGAATTCTTTTTCAGGTAGACTGCTTATTTCCTTTTCATTTATTTGGTCTGGTGGGTTTTTACCTTGCTCCTTCATCTGCTGTGTGTGTCTCTGTCTTCTCATTTTGCTTAACTTACTGTGTTTGGGGTCTCCTTTTTGCAGGCTGCAGGTTCGTAGTTCCCATTGTTTTTGGTGTCTGTCCCCAGCGGCTAAGGTTGGTTCAGTGGGTTGTGTAGGCTTCCTGGTGGAGGGGACTAGTACCTGTGTTCTGCTGGATGAGGCTGGATCTTGTCTTTCTGGTGGGCAGGTCCACTTCTGGTGGTGTGTTTTGGGGTGTCTGTGACCTTCTTATGACTTTAGGTAGCCTCTCTGCTAATGAATGGGGCTGTGTTCCTGTCTTGCTAGTTGTTTGGCATAGGGTGTCCAGCACTGTAGCTTGCTGGTCATTAAGTGAAGCTGGGTCTTGATGTTGAGTTGGAGATCTCTGGGAGATTTTTGCCATTTGATATTACATGGAGCTGTTAGGTCTCTTGTGGACCAGTGTCCTGAAGTTTTCTCTCCCAACTCAGAGGCACAGAACTGACTCCTGGCTGGAGCACCAAAACTCTTTCATCCACACAGCTGTCAAGAAACTGTGAACATGTGGTGTATAAATTCTTTACCAAGGCAACTCAACACCTTCTTTCCTAGGGATGAACCCCCGCTGCTCATGTGCTCTTTACACACACACACCTTCCATTCACTCTGGTGGGAATTCTCAGTGTGTAAAGGGAGAGGTTTTCCAGTCTGCAGACTTTCACTTGTCAACTTCACAGAATGGCTTCTGGATTATTTTGGGGGTCTCAGTTCTCAGTAGCTCACCAGCAAAGTTCATCTGAATTGAGAACTCAACACCAGATATGTTGAATCAAAGTCCAATTCTAACAAAGGACTTGCTTCAAAATTTAACCAATCAGGTAACAGTGTGACTGAATACAGGGCTCACTGTCAGAAGATCACAGAAGCCAGTACTATGGCACTGGTTTTTGAGAGTGTGACCAGCAAGGAGAAGGGAGGAGGGGTTGAAATCTGTCTTCCCTCTCTGAGATGAGGTCAAGCTTTTTATGCTTTGGGGAGGAGAGCTGGTATGTGGAAGCAGTGGCAGGGCAGATTTCCATTGCAGAGCTTTGGAACTTGGTCATTTATGGCAAGATGCAGTAAAGAGGCTTCAGCATCACATCTTCTGGAACTATGGACCCTTCACTTCTCTCAGTCCCTTTGTTTTTCTCTTCTTCTTCTGAGACCCCTATGATTCCAGTGTTGGTGTGTTTAATGTTGTCCAGAGGTCTCTAAGACTGTCAATTCTTTTCGTTCTTTTTTGTTTATTCTGTTCTGCAGTAAGTATTTCCACTCTTTTATCTTTCAGGTCACTTATCCATTCTTCTGCCTCAGTTATTCTGCTATTGATTCCTTCTAGAGAATTTTTAGTTTCATTTATTGTATTGTTCATCATTGTTTGTTTGCTCTTTAGTTCTTCTAGGTTCTTGTTAAATATTTCTTGTATTTTCTCCATTCTATTTCCAAGATATTGGATCATCTTTACTATCATTGCACTGAACTATTTTTCAGATAGCCTGCCTATTTCTTCATTTGTTTGGTCTGGTGGGTTTTTATCTTCCTCCTTCATCTGTTATGTGTTTCTCTGTCTTCTCATTTTGCTTAACTTACTGTTTTTTAGGTCTACTTTTTGCATGCTGCAGGGTTGTAGTTCTCATTGTTTTTGGTGTCTTCCCCTAGTAGCTAAGGTTGATTCAGTGGGTTGTGTAGTCTTCCTGGTGGAGGGGACTAGTGCCTGTATTCTGGTGGATGAGGCTGGATCTTGTCTTTTTTGTTGGCAGGACTGCTTCTGGTGGTGTGTTTTGGGGTGTCTTTGACCTTATTATGATTTTAGGCAGCCTCTCTGCTAATGGGTGTTTTTGTGCTCCTGTCTTACTAGTTGTTTGGAATAGGGTGTCCAGCACTGTAACTTGCTGGTCACTGAGTGGAGCTGGGTCTTAGCGTTGAGATGGAGATCTCTGGCAGAGCTTTTGCCATTTGATATTACATGGAGCTTGGAGGTCTCTAGTGGACCAATGTCCTGAACTTGGCTCTCTGCCCTCAGAGCCACAGGCCTGACACCTGGCCAGATCACCAAGACCCTGTCAGCCACATGGCTCAGAAGAAAAGTGAGAAAAAAAAGAAAGGAATAAAGAAAAAATAAAATGAAATAAAGTTATTAAAATAATAAATAATTATTAAAAATTAAAAAGGAATTTAAGAAAAAAACAAATCCACCAATGGTAACAAGCGCTAAAAGCTATACTAAAAAAAAACTAAACAAAAAACCAGACAGACAGAACCTTAGGACAAATGGTTAAAGCAAAGCTATACAGACAAAATCACACAAAGAAGCATATACATACACACTCTTAAAAAGAGAAAAAGGAAATATATATATATATATCGTTGCTCCCAAAGTCTACTTCCTCGATTTTGGGATGATTTGTTGTCTATTCAGGTATTCCACAGATGCAGGGTACATCAAGTTGATTGTGGAGATTTAATCTGCTGCTCCTGAGACTCCTGGGAGAGATTTCCCTTTCTCTTCTTTGTTCACACAACTCCTGGGTTCAGCTTTGGATTTGGCCCTGCCTCTGAATGTAGGTTGCCTGAGGGCATCTGTTCCTTGCTAAGACAGGACAGGGTTAAAGGAGCAGCTGATTAAGGGGTTTTGGCTCACTCAGGCCAGGGGGAGGGAGGGGTACGGATTGCGGGGCGAGCCTGCGGTGGCAGAGGCTGGTGTGACATTGCAACAGCCTGAGGTGCCCAGTGTGCTCTCCTGGGGAAGTTGTTCCTGGATCACTGAACCCTGGAAGTGGTGGGCTGCACAGCCTCTCAGGAGGGGAGGTGTGGATAGTGACCTGTGCTTGCACACAGGCTTCTTGGTGACTGCAGCAGCAGCCTTAGCATTTCACACCCATCTCTGGTGTCCGCACTGATAGCTGTGGCTTGTGCTCATCTCCAGAACTTGTTTAGGTGATGCTCTGAATCCCCTTTCCTTGCACACCCCGAAACAATTGTCTCTTGCCTCTTAGGCCTTCCAGACTTTTTCCCAGACTCCTGGCTAGTTATGGCACACTAACCCCCTTCAGGCTGTGTTCACGAAGCCAACCTCAGTCTCTCCCTAGAATCTGAACTCTAAAGCCTGAGCCTCAGCTCCCAGCCCCCACCCACACCGACCTGTGAGCAGACAAGCCTGTCAGGCTGGTGAGTGCTGGTGGCACCAATCCTCTGTGTGGGATCTCTCCACTTTGCCCTCTGCACCCCTATTGCTGTGCTCTCCTGCATGGCTCCAAAGCTTCCCCCCCCACCATCCCTTGTCTCTGCCAGTGAACAGGATTCCTAGTGTGTGGAAACATTTCCTCCTTCACAGCTCCTTCCCCGAGGGCCAGGTCCCATCCCTATTGTTTTGCCTCTGTTTTTTCTTATTTCTTTTGCCTTACCAAGGTAAGTGGGGAGTTTCTCGCCTTTTTGGAAGTCTGAGGTCTTCTGCCAGCATACAGTAGGTGTTCTATAGGAGTTGTTCCACATGTAGATGTATTTTTGATGTATTTGTTAGGAGGAAGGTGATCTCCATGTCTTACTCCTCCGCCATCTTGAAGGTCTCTCTCTCTATATATATACTTAATTTTTAATCTTATAAGGCCAATACTTAATTCTGTCTGTCATTCTGTTAAAAATACTTTAATTAAGGACAGGGAATAAATGCCTGCTAGTTACATTATAATCTTAAATAAACGTTCTCTGCTAAATCTTATCCCAAATAAAATGTGAGATAATGTTTGATTTCTCTAAAATCCCCTTGTAGTTTTAGGGCCAGATGGCATATGCAGCTTTTCTTCCCTTTCCTGACTATTGATCATTCAACCATGCCAATTACAAGATGAACTGCACTGTGGACACTTTAGGAAGCCAGACTGTACATCTCATGGGGGCAGAGGATGCAGCCATGTCATTCTCCACCATGATTAAATCCTCAGCACCAGCACAATATGTTGGCACTTAGTAGGTGCTCAATAAATATTTATTAAATAAAATGAGCTAATAAAAATATATAAAGAGATGGGAGCTGACTGTAACTGGTTAATCAAGGGCTCTCCCTTGACCTTCAAATTAAAGGGAGCTTTGTGGAAATACACATGCTCCAGGAAATGGTTCTACATCTTGTTTCTTTGAATGATTACCCATCAAGTCTTACAGAATAGGATACATTGAGGATATATTTGTGACATTCAAGAAAATTAAGGCAAATTTAGATGGAGTAAACAAACTCTACCCACCTGGAATCACAAGATGATTATTTGAATTTTAACTTGCTACTCCAAACTCGTTGTTTATTAAGAATTAAGTATTGTCATCAGAATGGTTGCCTATGACTCTCTATTCTGCCTCTGCATTCCCAAGGAAGCAATCATGCACAGCCAAATATGAAAAATAAAATTACAGAAAATTATTGTATGCATTTATACTCAAGTACCTTTTCATCTAGGTAAGACCATACTTTTGTGCCCCCCGACTCCCATACTCAACTTCTTCATGGATATGGCTTCTTTGCATATCTTTATTTGATATGAATCTCCAATTTAATATAACCCAAATTAGTTTTATTACCTCCTTAACTTCATAACATTTTCATTCTTAACCTGCATTAATCAAGAGCATCCAGGACAGAGTCTCTCTTCTCCTCTCTCTCCCTCACACTTCCTTTGATCACTAACCCTAGAGACTTCCAATATCTGAAAGTGATGTGAATTTGTGCCACCTTCTGAATCCTTTTTCATAATGGCAAAGTCCACACCCTCATTGTGTCACCTGTATTGATGCAGGAGTGAAGCTCTATTATCTATCTTTCCCTCATTTACATGTTTTCTTTTCCTAGAGAGAAATAGCTAAAAAATGAATTCACTTGTATCCTGTTCAAGTCATTCCTCCAAAAAGTTGCTCATCACTTTCTGTGTGAATCTCGAATAGCTCAGTCTTGCAGAAATACAGAGGCTCATAATTTGTAAACCTCCTCACTTGTCTAATCACTTGGTACTCTCCAGTGTACACACCCTACTTTCAGTTGCTCACTGCTTTCTGGACATGATTTCTGATTCTTTAATTCCCCCTTCAAGAATCTTTGTTCTTTGGAAATAAATCTGATGCTATGCCTGGTCAATCACTCTCTAAGATTTTCCTTTTCTGTTTCTCACAGCACGTCGAGAAAACTTCTGTCCAAGCTCTGCATTTTAATGACATCTTTCCTTATGTGATTCCCACCCTCTTCAATTGATCAGAAATTCCTTCAATGCAAGACTGTCTTGATGTCACAGCACAGGTTTGTTCCTCCAGCATGGAGAACCCAGCAAAAACATAGTGGTAACATGTAGCTGGCACTCAGCAAATATTTGCTAGGTTATAAAATGATGGATCTAACTGAGTCAAGCTTTGGTTATGCATCCAATTTTTTTAAAAGGATTGATAAGCACAAAAAGAGATCAAATGATTAACTTAAGGTTCACACAGGGTGTCAACAACTCCACAAAGATTAGCCTTTCTGTCTGGGGACAGCTTGTTCTGCAACAATAGGTCCCCATGCCACGAAACAGGTATTTATCTATAAGCTGTCCCTGGTGGAAGCAGGAGGAAAGTCAGCAGATGCTGGTTGATAAAAGGAACTTATATTTGATGATTTAAAAAAAAAAAAAAAAACAGTATGTGACTCTGATATTTATGGTGGGGAGAAAAGAAAAATGTGTCACAAAAATAAATCAATAAAATTAGAAATGAAAAAGGAGAAGTCACAATAGACACTGCAGAAATACAAAGCATCCTAAGAGACTATTACAAGCAAATCTAAGCCAATAAAATGGACAACCTGAAAGAGACAGACAAATTCTTAGAAAAGTATAACCTTCCAAGACTAAACCAGGAAGAAATTGAAAATATGAAGAGACCAATCGCAAGTAATGAAGTTGAAACTGTGATTAAAATCTTCCAACAAACAAAAGTCCAGGACCAGATGGCTTCACAGGTGAATTCTATCAAACATTTAGAGAAGAGATAACATCCACCCTTCTAAAACTCTTCCAAAAAATTGCAGAGGAAGGAACACTCCCAAACTCATTCTATGAGGCTACCATCACCTTGATACCAAAACCAGACAAAGATACTACAAAAAAAGAATATTACAGACCAATATCACTGATGAATATAGATGCAAAAATCCTCAACAAAATACTAGCAAACAGAATCCAGCAGCACATTAAAAGGATCATACACCATGATCAAGTGGGATTTATCCCAGGGATGCAAGGATTCTTCAATATATGCAAATCAATCAATGTGATACACCATATAAAAAAATTGAAGAAAAAAAAAACATATGATCATCTCAGTAGATGCAGAGAAAGCTTTCAACAAAACTCAACACGCATTTCTGAAAAATACTCTCCAGAAAGTGGGCATAGAGGGAACCTACCTCAACATAATAAAGGCCATATATGGCAAACACACAGAAAAAATCATTCTAAATGGTGAAAAATTGAAAGAGTTTCCTCTAAGATCAGTAATGAGACAAGGATGTCCACTCTCACCAATATTATTCAACACAGTTTTGGAAGTCCTAGCCACAGCAATCAGAGAAGAAAAAGAAATAAAAGGAATACAAATTGGAAAAAAAGAAGTAAAACTGTCACTGTTTGCAGATGACATGATACTATACATAGAGAATCCCAAAGATACCACCTGAAAACTACTAGAGCTAATCCATGAATTTGGTAAATTAGCAGGATACAAAATTAATGTACAGAAATCTCCAGCATTCCAATACACTAATGAAGAAAAATCTGAAAGAGAAATTAGAGAAACACTTCCATTTACCACTGCAACCAAAAGAATAAAATACCTAGCAATAAACCTACCTAAGGAGACAAAAGACCTCCATGCAGAAAACTATAAGACACTGATGAAAGAAATCAAAGATGATACAAACAGATGGAGAGGTATACCATGTTCTTGGATTGGAAGCATCAATACTGTGAAAATGACTCTACTACCCAAAGCAATCTGCAGATTCAATGCAATCCCAATCAAACTACTAGTGGCATTTTTCACAGAACTAGAACAAAAAAATTGACAATTTTCATGGAAACACAAAAGACTCCGAATAGCCAAAGCAATCTTGAGAATGAAAAACGGAGCTGGAAGAATCAGGGTCCCAGACTTCAGACTATACTACAAAGCTACAGTAATCAAGACAGTATGATATTGGCAGAAAAACAAAAGTATAGATCAATGGAACAGGATAGAAAACCCAGAGATCAACCCTCGTACATATGGTCACCTTATTTTTGAAAAAGGAGGCAAGAATGTACAATGGAGAAAAGACAGCCTCTTCAGTAATTGGTGCTGGGAAAACTGGACAGCTACATGTAAAGAATGAAATTAGAATACTCCCTAACACCATACACAAAAATAAACTCAGAATGGATTAAAGACCTAAATATAAGGCCAGACACTATAAAACTCTTAGAGGAAAACATAGAACACTGTATGACATAAATCACAGCAAGATCCATTTTGACTCACCTCCTAGAGAAATGGAAATAGAAACAAAAATAAACAAATGGGACCTAATGAAACTTAAAAGCCTTTGCACAGCAAAAGAAACCATAAACAAAATGAAAAGACAACCCTCAGAATGGGAGAAAATATTTGCAAACGAAGCAGCTGACAAAGGATTAATCTCCAAAATTTACAAGTAGCTCATGCAGCTCAATATCAAAAAACAAACAGCTCAATACAAAAATGGGCAGAAGACCTAAGTAGACATTTCTCTAAAGAAGATATACAGATTGCCAACAAACACATGAAAGGATGCTCAACAACATTAATCATTAGAGAAATGCAAATCAAAACTACAATGAGGTATCACCTCACACCAGTCAGAATGGCCATCATCAAAAAATCTAGAAACTGGGCTTCCCTGGTGGCGCAGGGTTGAGAGTCCGCCTGCTGATGCAGGGGACATGGGTTCGTGCCCCAGTCCGGGAAGATCCCACATGCCATGGAGTGGCTGGGCCCATGAGCCATGGCCACTCAGCCTGCACTTTTGGAGCCTGTGCTCCGCAATGGAAGAGGCCACAACAGTGAGAGGCCCGCGTACAGCAAAAAAAAAAAAAAAAAAAAAAAAATCTGGAAATAATAAATGCTGGAGAGGGTGTAGAGAAAAAGGAACACTCTTGCACTGCTGGTGGGAATGTGAATTGGTACAGCCACTATGGAGAACAGTATGGAAGTTACTTAAAAATCTAAAAATAGAACTACCATATGACCCAGGACTCCCACTACTGGGCGTACGCTCTGAGAAAACCATAGTTCGAAAAGAGTCATGTACCACAATATTCATTGCAGCTCTATTTACAATAGCCAGGACATGGAAGCAACCTAAGTGTCCATCAACAGATGAATGGATAAAAAAGATGTGGCACATATATACAATGAAATATTACTCAGCCATAAAAAGAAACGAAATTGAGTTATTTGTAGTGAGGTGGCTGGACCTAGAGTCTGTCATACAGAGTGAAGTAAGTCAGAAAGAGAAAAACAAATACCATACACTAACACATATATGGAATCTGAAAATTAAAAAAAAATGGTTCTGAAAAACCTAAGGGCAGGACAAGAATAAAGACGCAGAGATAGACAATGGAATTGTGGACCTGAGGACTCAGGGAAGGGTAAGGGTAAGCTGGGATGAAGTGAGAGAGTGGCCTGGACTTATATATACTACCAAATGGAATATAGATAGCTAGTGGGAAGCAGCTGTATAGCACAGGGAGATCAGCTCGGTGCTTTTTGACCACCTAGAGAGGTGGTATAGGGAGGGTGAGAGGGAGACAAAAGAAGAAGGAGATATGAGGGCATATGTATATGTATAACTGATTCACTTTGTTATAAATCAGAAACTAATACACCATTGTAAAGCAATTATACTCCAATAAAGATGTTTAAAGTATAAATAAATAAAATTTCAGAGCGCTACAATCTCACAGGTTGTTATAGAATTTTTTTTTAAATTCCTTAGCCTCAGCTGCACAGAAATTTTAATTATAAATTTGGTAAGCAAAAAATGTCAAGTAAAGTTTACAGTTTTAAAACCACTACTTGCATTATCATTTACAGTCCTTTTACTTTCTTTACTGCTCTGAATCCTTCTAAATATTTTGTAGATGGATCAGTACCAGTGGACTGCAAATATGCTGAATTCAAAGACCCTGACATTTCTAACTCATGTATTCTACTGCCATCCTCAACCTCTTGTTGGATGTCAAACAGGTATCTCACACTTAAAATTCAAAAACAAAATTCATACCCTCTACCTCCCTGAAAATGCTCTGTGCCTTCAGGAAATAGTCCTGCTATAAACAAATTTACTCAGGCCAAAAACCCAGAAGTCATCACTTGTCCTTTCTTTCTTTCACACACTTATCTAATTAATAAAGAAATCCTGGAAGATCTAGTTTCAAGACATCCCAAGTCCTACTACTACTTTCTACCTCCACTACACTGTCCTGGTCCAAGCCATCATTATCTTTTGTCTCAATTATTTCAAAATCCACTTAACTGGTCCCCAACTAATCTCAATTCAGCAGGTGGAATTAATTTTTTTATGAGACAAATTCACATACTATGATTGACTTGTGCAAAACTCCAGTCATGAGAAGAACAAGAGTCAAACTGCTTGCCATGGTCAACAAGATCCCCTTTTGCTCTCATCATCACTCTTATTCCCTTTGCTCTAGCCACACTGGAACATTCCTACTTGTCCCCTCCATGGGATTTCCAAGACTTTTCACTTGCCATTTTAGAGTTTTAAAAAAAAATTTTTTTCACGGATTTTTCACATGACTCTTTCTTCACTTTATCCAGGTCTCTGATTAAATGTTATCTTCTCCAAGAAAACTTTGTTGATATTATTCCTAAACATCCCACTCCCCACTGCACACGTATACACACACACACCATCACTATCATCATCATCATCATATTATCTTAATTCCATTTCTTAACTCTATTTGTGTTCCTAATATTAAGCACTACTTAAAACACAGACACATAGAAAAAGTTTGTCTCCCTTGCTCCACTAGAATCCAAACTTCAGGAGAGTAGGAACATAGACTACCTTTATGCCCAGTGTATTTCTAGCCTTCAATCAGGGATGAACAAAAAGTAAGTGTGAGTTCATGAAAAGTATTTTTGAATGAATAAAAGAATCATAGGACCTATATCTCTTGCAGCATGGTAAAGTGGGCATGATGATTAGTTCTCCACCACTGCAAAATACAGAGATGGTGAATGGATTTTAACAGATGTAATTTAAAATGCATTTCTGAGTTCACAAGAAAAGTTGCAGAACTAAAGAGTAAGCTGAAAACATAGATGTTGGTAAATGTAACACAGAAGAAGGTGATATTCTGTTGAAAGAGCAATACCAGCAAGGCAAAGTTTCCTATTTAATGGCTACTCAAAAAAAAAAAAAGAAAGAAAGACTATGCTTTAGGTCCACACAAAGTAGAGGATTTGAATCAGGGACTTATGTATAAAGAACGGACACTTAATAGGTTTAAACCATGGGTAAAAATTAGGCAGAGAAATATTTTGTCTGAGATCTTGCTTCAGGTGAAAATAAAATTGTATATTTTGCGAATGTATAACCACAAGCCTGATTTTTCAAGCCTGAAAAAGGTAGGTACTTCTTTTTACTATTGCCAAGCTTCAGAGAACCCCAAGGCTAAGAAATTAAAGAGGTTCTTTTTAATAACATCGTACCTAACAAAGTAAAACTTACCAGTTCTCTATAGAGAAAGAACAAATCTCTTCAAACTAGTACCCTGAAAATACCCATTGATTAAATTCAATAAAATATCAGGAAATAATAAAAATAATAAAACTGCCAAATAAACAAAGAAACTACCATGTGTGACAATTATCAAATATATATTTTTTTAATTACAGATTTAGAAAAACAACAGATTTGGGGTCTCTAAAAAGACTGAAGATTTTTTTGAATTATCAAGTGCAGATTTTTAAATGTGTAAAATCATTTTAAAATAATAGAATTTTATTAAAAAAAAAACAAATATCTAAAAAATAATCCAAACAATCAGGAAGAATTGTAGTTAAGTAGAACTTCTGAAAATAAAAATATAGTTGTGGAAAATCAAAAATACAAATAAAATAAACAGAATAATTGGCACAAATGAAGAAAAAACTAATGAACAGATAGATGGAGATGAAAAATAAATTCAAAATATAGCTCAGAAATTAAGGATATGAAATTATGAAAAGTAGGTTAAAACATGAAGAAAGAGAACATATAAGTTTAATTGCAGTTTCTAAAGGAAAGTGTAGGGGAGAAAAAATTTGGAGAATATATTGGCTGAGAAATTTCCAGAACATCAAATAAAATGTAGAACAATAACATGAAAAGATCTTAGAGGCAGCTAAAGAAAAGACAAACTAAGTGACAATATTTGCAACTACATATTTAGACTGACAGCAGATTTTTCAGTGAAAGAAAGAAAACACTGAAAAAGTACTTCAAAATGTAAAGACAATAATGGTCACCTTAGACTTCTGGACTCAACAAAAATGTATTCCAAAAGCAAGTGTAAAATAAAGGCATTGTGAGATAAAGTAAAAGTTTGCCAACAATATACTATTCCTAAAAGTATTCTAAAAGATGTGCTTCAGGAAAAATACAAATTATTCTATAAAGAAGGTTTGGGAGAAAGAAATAGGAAGATATATGAGAAAATTTAAACAAATATCAAATCAAATATAAAACATTAATGACTTACATATATGTATACAAATAAAGCAATTTTGCAATAAAGCAAATATTGATGTTAAAAATAATAGTTCAGGAAAGACCTAAAATAATAGATAAGACAGGAAAGCTAGATTAGACAGATTTGGACCAATGCTTAGGATAAAGATAACAGACTCATGCATAATGGAAACTTGATAAATAATAAAGTGAATTTTGCATATCCACAGGACATAAACAAGACTATTGAGTATAAGATCCTGGAAAGATCCGTAAATGATGGAAAAAAATAAAATTAGATTCCATTTTTGTTAAAATTTAAAAATTAATCCCAAGTGTATTAAAAATTTGAATGCAAAAAATCAAAACTTAAAAATTCTAGAAGACAATATAAGAAAATATATCTTTATGACATAGGGTAAGGAAAGAATTTTTAAACAACACACAAAAAGCACTAATCATAAAGAAAATTTACATTTAATATAAACATGTAAAACATTAGTTTCTTAGAAGACTAAAAAATAAAGTGCAGCTGAAGCAAACTGAAAAGAAAAAAATGAGGTAAGGAACAAACCACAAACTAAGGGACAATATTTGCAATACATACAAATGACATAAATTGCTATAATTTGGAATTGGTAAACAATTTAGCATTACTTTATATGGCTGAAGATGTATATACCTTATGACCCAACATATTCCAGAAGAAGTCTTAAGCATATACATTGTGAATCTGAGGATTTTTGGTGGTATTACTTGATAGCAATATACTGGAAACAACCCAAATGCCCAGAAACAGAAGAATGGCTATATAGACTGTAGTATATTCCAAATATTTGTAAACTAAATAGCACATTTATGAAAAGCAAATGTATGAAAGAAGAAATCACAAAGGAAATAAGAATTTAAACTATATAAAAATAAGAGCATAACATATCAAAAGTCGTGGAATGCAGCTAAAGCAGTACCCATAGGGTAATTTATAGGACTATTTGCATACATTACAAAAGAACAAAAGTTTCAAATCAATGCCTTCTTTTTCAACCTTAAGAAACTGGGAAATAAAGAGTAAATTTAAATGAACATAAGCTTAAGAAAGGAAATAATAGAGAATAGAGTGGAAATCAGGGAAAGAGAATACAGAAAAATATAGAGAATATCAAGATAATAAACAGGTGATTCTTTGCAAAAAACCAATAAAAGGATGAATTCTCTTTCCAGACCAATAAGGAAAAAAGAAAGATTAACTGATGTTAGGAACGAGCATGATGATGTTACCAGAGACTCTACCAATAATAAAATAATAAAAGTGAATATTATGACTCATTTATCCAATAAACTTGACAAATTAAAATAAATGGACAAATTCCTTGCACAATAAAAGTTCACTTATGAATACATAGGTGTTTATTTATTTGTAGTAAAAATATTTCCACATAAAAAATTCCAGGCCCAGGTGGTTTCACTGGAGACTTCTACCAACATTTTAACACTTGATGGAAAGAACACCAATTCTATAGAAACTCTTCTAAAAATTGGAAAGGAGAGACAACATATGACTCATTCTATAAGGCCAGCATTAATCTGATATCAACAACAGACAAAGGCATTGCAAGAAAAGAAAACTTTAGATCAATATTCCTCATGAACATGGATGTAAAATTCTTAAAATATTTGTAAGTCAAATACAATATATAAAAAGGATAACACATCATGACCAAGTTGGGTTTAACCTAGAAATACAAATTTGGTTTAACATTCAGAAATAAATCAATATAATTAAAAATAATAACAGACTGAAATTAAAATGTTCATCTCAAGAGATTCAGAAAAAGTTAGATTATCAAGTTCACAAGATACAAGATGAATATACAAAAATCGACTGCATTTCTGTATGTTAGTAACAATTTGAAATTGAGACAGTTTCACTTACATAACATAAAAAATTAAATACTCAAGAATCTTACAAAAGGTGGATAAAACTCATACAATGAAAACCACAAGACGTTGTTGAGAAAAATTTAAGAAGATGTATATAACCGGAGAGATATACCATCTTTATGAATTGGAAGACTCAATATTGTTAAGACATTAATTCTGTTTTCATTTATTTTTAAAAATTTTTATGATATTAATTCTTTACAAATTGACCTATAAATTCAACCCAATCTCAATTAAAATCCTAGAAGTATTTGTTGTAGATATTGAGCTAATCCTAGAGTTCTTATGAAAATAAAGTGGATCTAAAATAGACAAAACTTTGAAAAAGTGCGAAGTAGGAGTACCTTCACTTTTCAACTTCAAGACTTATTACAAGTTATAGCTATCAAGACAATGTGTTACTGGCACAAAGATAGACAACTAAGTAAGTGGAACAAGATGGAGTGTCCAAAAATATACTCACACATTATGGTCAATTGATTTTTGATAGACGTGTAAAGAAAATTCAACAGTAAAAGAATTACTGGTTTTTAATTGCTGAAAAATGGATAGTCATATAAAGAAAAAAGCGGATCAAAATTTAACTCAAAATTGATCTTTGAAATAAAAGAAAAATGTAAAGCTATACAACATCTAGAAAAAAAACACAGAGAGGAATTTGGTGCAACTTTAGGTTATGCAAAAATTTCTTAGATATAACAGAGAAAGCATGATCCATAAAAGCCAAAATAGATAGGGTGAAATGAAAATTATGAATCTTTGATTTTTGAAAAGCATCATTTAAAGATTCACAGACTAAGAGCAAAAATTTGTAATATCTGAAAAAGTACTCATATCCAGAATATATTTTTAAAATTCTTCAAATTTCAATAAAGAAACAAATTATAATAAATAATAGGCAAAATATTTGGAAAGACACTGCACCAATGAAGCTATGTGGATGATAATGAGCACATTAACAGATTTTCAACATCATTAGTCATTAGAAAAATGCATATTAAAGACCCAGTGAGATACACTCTTACACACCTGTTAGAATGTTTAAAATGAAAAAGACCTACTACATGAAGTTATGTTGAGTCTGTGGAATAATGGCAACTCTCACACACTGTCAATGCGAATGCACAAAAGTGCAAACACTTTTCAAAAGATTAGCAGTTTCTAAAAAAGTTACTCATACACTTAGCATATAACCTACCAATTCTATTCCTAGATATTTACCGCAAAGAAATTAAACATATTATAAAAGCATCCCAAAACTTGTACACAAATGTTCATAACACCTTTATATCTATAATATTTATTCATAGTAGCCCAAAATGGGAAACAAGAGACAGTCTATCAAGGATAAAGAAAATGTTGTATATCCATATAATGGAATGTTACTCAGAAATATGGGGTTAGCCAGAAAATGCCTTCAGTTTTTAAGTAAAAGTAAAAGACACGTTTTTCATTTTCACCAAGAACTTTACTGAACAGTGTATTCATGCTTTTGTTCCACTACCTTCTGCCATTTTCCAGCTAACTTCATAATTCCATCTTCCCAAAACGTTTTATCTTTTTGAGCAAAGAACTGTTCCAGGTGCCTTGTACAGTCTTCAGGGAACTGAAATTTTTCCATTAAAAGAATTTTGTAAAGACCAAAATAAATGGAAATCTGAAAGTGCAATGTCTGGTGAATCCAGTGGATGAATCAGAACTTTCCAGCCAAGCTGTAACGGCTTTTGCCTGATCATCAAAGAAACATGCAGTCTTGCATTATCCTGAAAGAAGATTATGCGTTTTCTGTTGACTGATTCCGGATGCTTTTCATTGAGTGCTGGTTTCAATTGGTCTAACTGGGAGCAGTACTTTTTGGAATTAATCTTTTGGTTTTCCGGAAAAAGCTCATAATAGAGGACTCCCTTCCAATCCCACCATATACACTACATCACCTTCTTTGGATGAAGACCGGGCTTTGGTGTGGTTAGTGGTGGTTCATTTCACTTGCCCCACGATCGCTTCCATTCCATATTATTGTACAGTATACACTTTTCATCTCGTCACAATTTGTTTTAAAAATGGAACGTTTTCGGGCTTCCCTGATGGTGCAGTGGCTGAGAGTACGCCTGCCGATGCAGGGGGCAAGGGTTCGTGCCCCGGTCCGGGAAGATCCCACATGCCACAGAGCGGCTGGGCCCGTGAGGCATGGCCACTGAGCCTGCGCGTCCAGAGCCGGTGTTCCGCAACGGGAGAGACCACAACAGTGAGAGCCCTGCGTACCGCAAAAAAAAAAAAAAAAAAAAAAAAAAAAGGGAACGTTTCAGTAGAGAATCACATGTGGAAATACAGGCAAGAAGATTTTTTTCACTTAACTTATGTGGAACCCAAACATCAAAGTGATTAACATAACCAAGCTTGTGCAAATGATTTTCAATGCTTGATTTGGATATTTTGAGTATGTCAGCTATCTCCCACGTAGTATACTATTTATTGTTCTCAATTAATGTCTCGATTTGATCGCTATCAACTTCAACTGGCCTACCTTACCATGGAACACTGTCCAGCGAGAAATCTCCAGCACGAAACTTCACAAAACACTTTTGACATGTTTGACCAGTCATAGAACCTTCTCCATACACCGAACAAATCTTTTTTGTGTGTGTGTTTCAGTTGCATTTTTACCTTTCTTGAAATAATAATAATAATATGCCAAAAATGTTGCTTTTTTTCTTCCATCTTCACTATTAAAATTCACCAATTTTGATAAGTTTTTTTAAAATGCAAATTGTTATGACAGCTGTCACAATACAATCTAACAAAATTGTTTCAAATGAAGTTAAAGACAACTAAGCGCTACTAGAGCCATCTTATGGAAAAAAACGGACGAACATTTTGGTCCACCCAGTACAAAAGCATGTACACAACAACATAGATGAATCTCAAATTATAGTAATCTAAAGTAGCAAAACAAACAAAAAACAGAATACATATTGAATCATTCTATTTGTATAAAATTCTAGAAAATGCATCAGAGTCAACAGTAGCACAAAGCAAATCAGTTGTTGATTGGGGATGAGAATGGGAGAAAGAGAAAAGTATAAAGAAGTTACAGAAGAAATTTGGAGTGTAATGGATATGTTTATTACCTTGTGGTACTAGTGTCTTGTTTGTATGTGTGTCTGTGTGTGTGTGCATGAATTCACATGTGTATGCACATACACATACATACACACATCTGTCAAAATTTATCAAATTGTACACTCTAAATATGTACAGTTTATAATATACAATTTATATGCCAACACAGCTGTTATAAAAACAAAATAGAACTTTTATAAAGCAAAAGAATGATAAATACAATATTTATAAAAGCATCTTTGGCAGGGAATTGAGAATGTAAGGGTGTTAGGAGGGAGAGAAAAGAGACATTAATTAGAGAGGGGCATAAGAAAAAGAAAGGGTCATCAAAGACATTGAAAATGGTCTGTTTCTTGAGCTGGTTGGGAAATACATAAGTGACTGTTTCATTACTCATTATAGTTTTTATTATATATTCTTTATAAGTTATTATATATCAATGAAATATTTCACAATAAACATAAATGAGCAAATAATAAGCATAAATTATTGGATGGCCAAACTTTCTTTATTACACAACTTAATTGTTTTTAAAGATTTAATATTAGATTTCTAAACCCTGTAACAAAAATATCACATTTTTAAAACATTTCCTTCCCCTT
The DNA here is from genome assembly GCF_964270905.1 of Leucopleurus acutus. Lineage (NCBI taxonomy): Eukaryota > Metazoa > Chordata > Mammalia > Artiodactyla > Delphinidae > Leucopleurus > Leucopleurus acutus. The sequence goes on from NC_139142.1 coordinate 157,872,222, forward strand.
TAATTTTCCTTTACACCATAATCCTTGCACATGTGGGTGACTTCTATCCCTATTGGTTTCAGAGCATTATATAAAGATCATGGACCACAGAATTGAAGTTAAGATCATTAACCATAAAAAGGCCTATAAGTTATCATTACCCACATTTTGAAGATGATGAAATAAAAACTTACAATACTGAATAAACATTGCCTAGAGAATCTCTACAAAAGAGATGAATCCCAGCTAAGGTAGACAATATGGAGCAATACCAATATCGCATCTACTTGATTACAAAAAAAATATTTTTAATCTGAAACTTTATGTTTTGGATTGCAGGGGGCATTGGACTTTCTTTTTTATTTTTGTGAAAGTTTAATTTCTTAAAATATATAAGAATATGCACCATGTCTATATTCACACTAATGGGTGTGAACCAATGAAAAATTACAGAGCAGAGCTAAATACTAGTAAGATTTCTGTTAGAAGAAAGAAACATTTACCATTCCTTTTCCCAAAACCAGAAATGACTAACTCCAAAAACAAACATTAATCTCTACCCTGTTGAATTGAGCTGAATCGAAATGATTATGTTTTATTTGCTTAATCACTATTTGTTTCTCTCCATGTAGGGTTTGTCAAACTAAATAAATTACATATTCCTAGCGGTAATGTGGACCATAGTATGACCTTGTGAAAACTGCAAGGACACATCGAACTTAGCCACTAAACAGCTTAGTAATTTTTGAAAACAGAGTAGTAACAATAACCATAATCACAGCTATAAATTTAAATACATTTCTTTAATTATCACTATGAGTTTCAAAGCTGTGTTAAATTCTCCAATCCCCAATTTCCTAGTTTATAGAAGGAGGGGTGGCATGGGAGGAATTCTCTTTCTCCAGATGAGATAAAGTTCTGAAAACATCTTTTCCTCTGAAGGTTCTTAGCGTATCTCAAAGTAATGACACTTCCCTTCTCCATGTCGGGGATATAAGGGGATCTTTCTTGGGTCTTCACCTTGAAAAATATATTGGTGTTCTTGGAGGCGAAGCCCATGAAACAGTGAGGGCCCCACCTATCCCCTCAGCCTGCACCTCCAGGAGTTTCTTATTCTCGTGGTAGTTCAAACTAAGCCTCCAGGAATTCATCAGTATTACCATTTATGTGTTCCTACCTGTTTATGGCTCCAGCAGTTTCTACTGCAGGTAAGCAGATCTTGGCTGCTGCATTTGTGTGTGTCTGCTCGTGTGTGTATGTGTGTGTACCTGTCTCTCCAGATTTCAGCATGATGCTTTTCGCTCTGACCTCAGTTCCCTCTTGGGTCCGAGAAAAGTCATTGATTTTTGGTTAGTCCAGCTTTATACATGTTGGAGTTGAAACTGGAAATTGGATACAGTTTTGAATAGATGCAAACGAGAGGACAATGGAGTGAAATCTTTAAAGTACTGAGAGAAAAAATCTTGACAACTCAGAATTTCATCTTCTTAAAATGAAGGTAAAAGTAAGACTTTTCTCATGGAGAAAAACAAAGCTTTAAGAATTTATCATTAATTTGTTACCCTCAAGAAATGTTAAAGGGAGTTCCTAAGGCAGAAGGAATACAATATCAGAGAAAATGTTGGGCTCACATAAAGAATGAGTTCTGGAAAAGGTAAAAATCAAAATAAATATAAAAGACTTTTTTTATATGTTAAATCACTCTAAAAGATCATTTATTCTTTTTTTTAATAAATAGCACAATATACTTTCAAAAATTTTTATTGGAGTATAGTTGATTTACAATGTTGTGTTAGTTTCAGGGTACAAGAAAGTGAATCATATATATAGATATATATATATATATATCCACTTTTTTTAAGATTATTTTCCCATATAGGTCTTTATGGAGTGTTGGGTAGAGTTCCCTGTGCTATACAGAGGTCCTTATTAGTTATCTGTTTTATATATAGTAGTGTGTATATGTCAGTTGCAATCTCCCCATTTATCCCTCCCCTCCTTTCCCCCTTGGTAACCATAAGTGTGTTTTCTACATCTGTGACTCTATTTCTGTTTTGAAAATAAGTTCACTTCTACCATTTTTTTAGATTCCACATATAAGCCATATGATATAATATTTGTCCTTCTTTGTCTAACTTACTTCAGTCAGTATGACAATCTTTAGGTCCAACCATTGTGCTGCAAATGGCATTATTTCATTCTTCTTCGTGACTGAGTAATATTCCATTGCATGTAGGTACCACATCTTCTGTATCCACTCCTCTGCTGATGGACATGTAGGTTGTTTCCATGTCTTGGCTGTTGTAAATAGTGCTGCAATGAAAATTATGGTGCGTGTACCTTTCTGAATTATGTTTTTCTCTGGATATAAGCCCAGGAGTGGGATTGCTGGATCATAGGGCAACTTTATGTTTAGTCTTTTAAGGAAATTTCATACTGCTCTTCATAATGGTTGTACCATAGCATAGCATTTATTGTTTGTAGATTTTTTGATAAGGGCCATTCTGACCAGTGTGAGGTGATTTCTCTTTGTAGTTTTGATTTACATTTCTCTAATAATTAGTGATGTTCAGTATGTTTTCACATGCTGTTTCACCATCTGTATGTCTACTAGAGTTCATTGATGAGTTTGGTAAAGTTACAGGATAAAAATTAATACACAGAAATCTCTTGCATTCCTATACACTAACAACAAAAGATCAGAAAGAAAAATTAAAGCAACAATCCCATTTACCATCACATCAGAAATAATAAAATACCTAGGAATAAATCTACCTAAGGAGGCAAAAGACCTGTACTCAGAAAACTATGAGATGCTGATGAAAGAAATCAAAGATGACACAAACATATGGAGAGATATACAATGTTCTTAGATTGGGAGAATCAATATTGTGAAAATGACTACACTACCCAAGGCAATCTATAGATTCAATGCAATACCTATCAAATTACCAATTGCATTTTTCACAGAATTAGAAAAAAAAATTATACAGCTTGTATGGAAACACAGAAGACCCTGAATAGCCAAAGCAATCTTGAGAAAGAAAAACGGAGCTGGAGGAATCAGGTTCCCTGACTTCATACTATACTACAAAGCTACAGTAATCAAAACTGCATGGTACTGGCACAAAAACAGAAATATAGATCAATGGAACAGGTTAGAAGGTCCATAAAAAAAAAATCAATGTAAATTGGTACAACCATCATGGAAAAGTTTGTGGCAGTCTCTCAAACAACTAAAAAGAGAACTACCATATGACCCAGTAATTCCACTCCTGGATATATATCAGAAAAAATAAAAACACTGATTCAAAAAGATACATGCACCCCAATATTCATAGCAGCATTATTTACAGTGGCCAAGTTATGGAAACAACCTAAGTGTCTATCAACAGATGAATGGATAAAGAAGATGTGGTATATATAAAATGGAATACTACTGAGACAAAATAAAACAAAATTTTGCCAGTTGCAGACACACAAATGGACTTGGAGTTTATTATGCTAAGTGAAATTAGTAAGGCAGAGAAAGACAAACATTGTCTTTCCACATATTCACTAATACATGGAATCTAAAAAATACAACAAACTAGAGAAGATAATAAAAAAGGAAACAAACTCACAGATATAGAGAACAAACTAGCAGTTATCCATGGGGAAAGGGGCAAGACAGGGAAGAAAGATTTGTTTACGTATAACATGAATAAGCTACAAGGATATACTGTACAACATAGAGAATATAGCCATTATTTTATAATAATTATAAAAGGAGAATAACCTTTAAAAATTGTGAATCACTATGTTGTATACCTGCAACTTATATAATATTGTGCATAACTATATCTCAATATAAATAAAGTGCATAAATACATAAATAAAACATACCATATCAATAATTTCATTAAATATAAATAGTATAAACATCTCAGTGAAAAAGCGGAGATTGCCATAATGTATATAAATGCAGTACCAAAATAAATGCAGTGTACAAATACCAACTTCACTAATTAAAATATAGATGGGTTAAATGAAAATTGATGAAAAAAATAAACCATACACACACTAACACAACGAAAAACTGAAATAGCTATGTTAATAGCAGACAATGTAGACTGTAGAGAAAGGAATATTAAGAGAGATAAAGAAAGATTTCACATAATGATGAAGTGGTCAACTCGTGAAAAGTTATTGCAATTGTAAATGTTTAGGTACTTAATAAAAGAGCTTCAAAATACACAAAGTAGAAATGGATGGAATAAAAAGAGAAACAGGAAAATTTCAAGTATAGTTAGATGCATAGACACTTCTCTCAATAATGGATAGAATAAGTGGAAAGAAAATCCTTAAGTGTGTAGAAGACCTGGTAAACACTACTCCCATCTTAACTTGACATTTATAGAACAACAGCAGGATAAAGATTTTCCTTTCTTTTTTACTTTCTTTTTACATCTTTATTGGGGTATAATGCTTTACAATGTTGTGTTAGTTTCTGCTGTATAACAAAGTAAATCAGCTATATGCATACATATATTTCTATAACCCCTCTCTCTTGCATCTCACTCCCACTCTCCCTATCTCACCGTTCTACGTGGTCACAAATCACCGGCCTAATCTCCCTGTGTTATGCAGCTGGTCCTACTACCTATCTATTTTACATTTGGTAGTGTATATATGTCCATGCCACTCTCTCACTTCATCCCAGCTTACCATTCCTAGTCCCCATATCCTCAAGTCAGTTCTCTAGTAGGTCTGCATCTTTATTCATGCCCTGCCCCTAGGTTCATCAGAACCATTTTTTTTAATCCATATATATGTGTTAGCACATGGTATTTGTTTTACTCTTTCTGACTTACTTCACCCTGTATGACGGACTCTAGGTCCATAGATCTCACTATAAATAACTCAGTTTTGTTTCTATTTATGGCTGAGAAATATTCCATTGTATATATGTGCCACATCTTCTTTATCCACTCATCTGTCAATGGACACTTAGGTTGCTTCCATGTCCTGGCTATTGTAAAAAGTGCTACAATGAACATTGTGGTACATGACTCTTTTTGAATTATAGTTTTTCAGGGTATATGCCCAATAGTGGGATTGCAGGATCGTATGGTAGTTCTACTTTTAGTTTTTTGAGGAACCTCCATACTGTTCTCCATAGTGGCTGTATCAATTTCCATTCCCACAAACAGTGCAAAAGAGTACCATTTCATCCACATCCTCTCCAGCATTTATTGTTTGTAGATTTTTTGAAGATGGCCATTCTGACTGGTGTGAGGTGATACCACATTGTAGTTTTTATTTGCATTTCTCTAATGATTAGTGATGTTGAGCATCCTTTCATGTGTTTGTTGGCAATCTGTATATCTTCTTTGGAGAAATGTCTATTTAGGTCTTCTGCCCATTTTTGGATTTGGGTTTGTTGTTTTTTTGACATTGAGCTGCATGAGCTGCAAGTATATTTTGGAGATTAATCCTTTGTAAGTTGATTCATTTGCAAATATTTCTCCTACTCTGAGGGTTGTCTTTTCATCATGTTTATGGTTTCCTTTGCTGTGAAAAAGCTTTTAAGTTTCATTAGGTCCCATTTGTTTATTTTTGTTTCTATTTCCCTTTCTCTAGGAGGTGGGTCAAAAAGGATCTTGCTGTTATTTATGTCATAGAGTGTTCTGCCTATGTTTTGCTCTAAGAGTTTTATAGTGTCTGGCCTTACATTTAGGTCTTTAATCCATTTTAAGGTTTTTTTTTTTTACAGTGTTAGGGAGTGTTCTAATTTCATTCTTTTACATATAGCTGTCCTGTTTTCCCAGCACCACTTATTAAAGAGACTGTCTTTTCTCCATTGTATATTCTTGCCTCCTTTATCAAAAATAAGGTGACCATATGTGCATGGGTTTATCTCTGGGCTTTCTATCCTGTTCCATTGATTTATATTTCTGTTTTTGTGCCAGTATGATACTGTCATGATGACTGTAGCTTTATGGTATAGTCTGAAGTCCAGGAACTTGATTCCTCCAGCTCTGTTTTTATTCCCAAGATTGCTTTGGTTATTCAGGGTCTTCTGTGTTTCCATAGAAATTGTGAAATTTTTTTTCTAGTTCTGTGAAAAATGCCATTGGTAGTTTAATAGGGATTGCACTGAGTCTGTAGATTGCTTTGGGTAGTAGAGTCATTTTCACAATGTTGATTCTTGCAAACGAAGAACATGGTATAACTATCCATCTGTTTGTACCATCTTTAACTTCTTTCATCAGTGTCTTATAGTTTTCTGCATACAAGTCTTTTGTGTCCTTCAGTAGATTTATTCCTAGATATTTTATTCTTTTTGTTACAATGGTAAATGGAATTGTTTCTTTAATTTCTCTTTCAGATTTTTAATCATTGGTGTATAGGAATGCAAGAGATTTCTGTGCATTAATTTTGTATCCTGCTACTTTACCAAATTCATTGATTAGTTCTAGTAATTTCCTGGTAGCATCTTTAGGATTCTCTATGTATAGTATCATGTCATCTGCAAACAGTGACAGCATTACTTCTTCTTTTCTGATTTGGATTCTTTTATTTCTTTTTCTTTTCAGTTTGCTGTGACTAAAACTTCCAAAACTTTGTGGAATAATACTGTTGAGAGTGGGTAACCTTGTCCTGTTTGACCTTAGTGGAAATGGTTTCTGTTTTTCAGCACTGAGAATGATGTTGGCTGTGGGTTTTTCATACATGGCATTTATTATGTTGAGTTAGGTTCCCTCTATGACCACTTCCTGGAGAGTTTTTATCATATATCAGAGTTGAATCTTGTCAAAAGCTTTTTCTATATCTGTTTAGATTATCATATGGTTTTATCCTTCAGTTTGTTAATATGGTGTACCACATTGATTGATTTGGGTATATTGAAGAATCCCTGCATTCCTGGGATGAACCCCCCTTGATCATGGTGTATGATTCTTTTAATGTTCTGTTGGATTCTGTTTGTTAGTTTTTGTTGAGGATTTTTGCATCTATGTTCATCAGTGATATTGTAGTTTTCTTTTATTTTGACATCTTTTTCTGATTTTGGTATCAAGTTGGTGGTGGCCTCATAGAATGAGTTTGGGAGTGTTCCCCCCTCTGCTATATTTTGTAAGAGTTTGAGAAAGATAGGTGGTAACTCTTCTCTAAGTGTTTGATAGAATTCGCCTGTGAAGCCATCTGGTTCTGGGCTTTGTTTGCTGGAAGATTTTTAATCACAGTCTCAATTTCAGTGGTTGTAATTGGTCTATTCATATTTTCTATTACTTCCTGGTTCAGTCCCGGAAGGTTGTGCTTTTCCATTAATTTGTCAATTTTTTTCCAGGTTGTCTATTTTATTGGCATATAGTTGCTTGTAGTAATTTCTCATGATCCTTTGTATTTCTGCAGTGTCAGTTGTTACTTCTCCTTTTTCATTTCTAATTCTATTGATTTGAGTCTTCTCCCTTTGTTTCTTGATGCGGCTCACTAATGGTTTATCAATGTTGTTTATCTTCTCAAAAAACCAGCTTTTAGTTTTATTGATCTTCGCTATCAATTCCTTCATTTCTTTTTCATTTATTTCTGATCTGATCTTTATGATTTCTTTCCTTCTGCTAAGTTTGGGTTTTTTCTGTTCTTCTTTCTGTAGTTGCTGTAGGTTTAAGGTTAGGTTATCTGTTTGAGATTTTTCTTATTTCTTGAGGTAGGAGTGCATTGCTATTATTTTGCCTCTTAGAACTGCTTTTTCTGCAACCCATAGGTTTTCAGTTGTCATGCTTTCATTATCATTTATTTCTAGGTATTTTGTGATTTCCTCTTTGATTTCTTCAGTGATCTCTTGTTTATTTAATACTGTATTGTTTAGCCTCAATGGGTTTGTATTTTTTACAACTTTTTGTCCTGTAATTGATATCTAGTCACATAGTGTTGTGGTCAGAAAATATACTTGATATGATTTCACTTTTCTTAAATTTACCAAGGTTTGATTTATGAACCAAGATATGATCTATCCTGGAGAATGTTCCATGAGCACTTGAGAAGAAATTGTATTCTGTTGTTTTTGGATGAAATGTCTTATAAACATCAATTAAGTCCATCTTGTTTAATGTATCTTTTAAAGTTTATGTTTCCTTATTTATTTTCATTTTGGGTGATCTGTCCATTGGTGAAAGTGGGGTGTTAAAATCCCCTACTATGATTGTTACTGTCAGTTTCCTCTTTTATGGCTGTTAGCATTTGTCTTATGTATTGAGGTGCTCCTATGTTCGGTGCATAAATATTTACAATTGTTATATCTTCTTCTTGGATTGATCACTTGATCATCTGTAGTGTCCTTCCTTGTCTCTTGTAGTACAATTTATTTTAAAGTCTATTTTTTCTGATATGAGAATTACTACTCCAGCTTTCTTTTGATTTCCATTTGCATGGAATATCTTTTTCCATCCTCTCACTTTCAGTCTGTAAGTGTCTCTAGGTCTGAAGTGGGTCTCTTGTAGACAGCATATGTATGGGTCTTCTTTTTGTATCAATTCAGCCAGTGTATGTCTTTTGGTTGGGGCATTTAATCCATTTACATTTAAGGTAGTTATCGATACGTATGTCCTACTACCATTTTCTTAACTGTTTTGGGCTTTTTATTGTAGGTCTTTTCCTTCTCTTGTGTTTCCTGCCTAGAGAACTTCCTTTAGCATTTGTTGTAAAGCTGGTTTGGTGGTGCTGAATTCTCTTAGCTTTTCCCTGTCTATAAAGGTTTAAATTTCTCCATCAAATATGAATGAGATCCTTGCTGGGCAGAGGAATCTTGGTTGTAGGTTTTTCCCTTTTATCCCTTTAAATATGTCCTGCCACTCCGTTCTGGCTTGCAGAGTTTCTGCTGAAATATCAGCTGTTAACCTTATGGAGATTCCCTTGTATGTAATTTTTTGTTTTTCCCTTGTTTCTTTTAATATTTTTTCTTTGTATTTAATTTTTGATAGTTTGATTAATATGTGTCTTAGTGTGTTTCTCCTTAGATTTATCCTCTATGGGACTCTCTGTGCTTCCTGGACTTGATTAACTATTTCCTTTCCCACATTAGGGAAGTTTTCAGCTATAATCTCTTCAAATATTTCCTCAGTCCCTTATTTTTTTTCCTCTTTTTCTTCTGGGACCCCTATAATTCGAATGTTGGTGTGTTTAATATTGTCCAGAGATCTCTGAGAATGTCCTCAATTCTTTTCATTCTTATTTCTTTATTCTGCTCTGCAGTAGTTATTTCCACTATTTCATCTCCCAGGTCACTTATCTGTTCTTCTGCCTCAGTTATTCTGCTATTGATTCCTTCTAGAGAATTTTTACTTTCACTTATTGTGTGGTTCATCACTGTTTGTTTGCTCTTTAGTTCTTCTACGCCCTCGTTAAACATTTATTTTATTTTCTCTATTCTATTTCCAAGATTTTGGATCATCTTTACTATCATTACTCTGAATTCTTTTCCAGGTAGCCTGCTTATTTTCTCTTCCTTTGTTTGGTCTGGTGGGTTTTTGCCTTGCTCCTTCATCAGCTGTGTATTTCTCTGTCTTCTCATTTTGCTTAACTTACTGTGTTTGGTGTCTCACTTTCTCAGGCTACAGATCCATAGTCCCTGTTGCTTTGATGTGTACCCCCAGGCAATAAGTTTAGTTCGGTCCGTTGTGTAGGCTTCCTGGTGGAGGTTACTGATGCCTGTGTTCTTGTAGGTGGCTTGGATCTTGTATATCTGCTGGGCAGGACCACGTCTTGTGGTGTGTTTTTGGGTCTGTGACCTTATTATGATTTTAGACAGCTTCTCTGTTAATGGGTGAGGTTGTGTTCCTGTCTTCCTAGTTGTTTGGCATGGGGTGTCCAGCACTGGACCTTGTTGGTAGTTGAGTGGATCTGGGTCTTAGCATTGAAACAGAGCTCTCTGGGAGAGCTCTCACTAATTGATATTACAGACAGCTGGGAGGTCTCTGGTGGTCCAATGTCCTGAACTTGGTTGTCCCTCCTCAGAGGCTCAGGCCTGACACACAGCCAGAGCACCCAGACACTGTCAGCCACACAGCTCAAAAGAAAATAGAGGAAAGAAAGAAAGAAAGAAAGAAAGAAAGAAAGAAAGAAAGAAAGAAAGAAAGAAAGAAAGAAAGAAAGAAAGAAAGAAGGAAGGAAGGAAGGAAGGAAGGAAGGAAGGAAAGAGAGAGAGAGAAAGAAAGAAAGAAAGAAAGAAAGAAAGAAAGAAAGAAAGAAAGAAAGAAAGAAAGAAAGAAAGAAGGAAGGAAGGAAGGAAGGAAGGGAAGGAAGGAAGGAAGGAAGGAAGGAAATAAATTTGTTAAAATTTTTTAATTATTAAATTAAAAAACTAATTAAAAAAAGAAAAGAGCAACCAAATTAATAAACAAATCTACCAATGATTACAAGCATTAAAAACTAAACTAAGATAAACATTAAAATCAGAAACTAGTTAGTTGCATACGGCAAACTCCAAGTTACAATTGCTCCCAAAGTCTACCACCTCAATTTTGGGAAGATTCGTTGTCTATTCAGATAATCCACAGATGCAGGGTACATCAAGTTGACTGTGGAGATTTAATCCACTTCTCCTGAAGCTGCACAGCTAAATTTCCCTTTCTCTTCTTTGTTCACACAGCTCTTGGGGTTCAGCTTTGGATTTGGCCCTGCCTCTGCGTGTAGGTCATCCTGTTGTGTCTCTTCTTCACCCAGGTTGGGGTAAAGGTGCGGCTGATTAGGGGACTCTGGCTCACTCAGGCTCAGGGGGAGGGAGGGGTACAGAATGTGGGGCGAGCTTGCAGAGGCAGAGGCCAGCATGACATTGCCACAGCTTGACATATGCCATGTGTTCTTCCAGGGCAGTTGTCCATGGGTCACAGGACCCTGACAGTGGCAGGCTGCACAGACTCTTGGGAGGGGGTGGAGTTAGTGACCTGTGCTTGCACACAGGATTCTTGGTGGCTGCAGCAGCAACGTTAGTGTTTCTTGCCCATCTCTGATGTCCATGCTGATAGCAGCAGCTCCCACCTTTCTCTCAAGCTCATTTAGACAGTTCTTTGCCTTCTGTGTGCAGACAGGGAAGGAATCCCCTCTCTTCATGCACCCCGAAACAATGGTCTCTTGCCTCTTAGGCAGGTACAGACTTTTTCCCGGACTCCCTCCCGTCTAGCTCTGGCAAACTAGCCCCCTTCAGGCTCTGTTCACGCAGCCAACCCCAGTCCTCTTCCTGGGTTCTGAACTCCAAAACTTGAGCCTCAGCTTCCAGCCGCCACCCACCCCGGCAGGTGAGCAGACAAGCCTCTTAGGTTGGTGAGTTCTGGTCAGCACTGATCTTCTGTGCAGGAATCTCTCCACTTTGCCCTCTGCACCCCTGTTGCTGTGCCCTCCTCCATGGCTCTGAAGCTTCACCACCCACCCACCCCCAGTCTCTGCCAGAGAAGGGGTTTTCTAGTGTGTGGAAACTTTTCCTTCTTCACAGCTCCCTACAAGAGGTGTAGGTCCTGTCCCTATTCTTTTGTCTCTTTTTCTTTTTTATTTTGCCCTACCCAGGTACATGGGTAGTTTATTGCATTTGGGGAAGTCTGAGGTCTTCTGCCAACGTTCAGTAGGTGTTCTGTAGCAGTTGTTCTACATGTAGATGTATTTTTGATGTATTTGTTGGGAGGAAGGTGATCTTCACGCCTTACTCCTCCACCATCTTGAAGGTCCCTGGATACATTTTTTGATACAGATTATTTTCAAGTACGCATGCAATTCTCAGCAGGATGGAAGGATAGACCATATTCCTAGTCACAAACTTCTGTGTTAAAAAGAATATACACTTAGGAATTAATTTAACCAAAGAGGTGAAAAACCTGTACACTGAAAACTATAAGACATTGATGAAATAAGATGAAGACACAAATAAATAGAAAGATATTTTCTGCTCATAGATTGGAAGAATTAATATTGTTAAAATGTCCATACTACTCACGGAAATATACAGATTTAGTGTAATTACTATCAAAATTCCAAGGCATTTTTTAATAGAAATAGAACAAACAATTCTAAAGTGTAGGGAACCACAAAAATCCTGAACAGCCAAAGCAGTCTTGAGAAAGAAGAACAAAACTGGAGGCAACATGTTCCCTGATTTCAAATTATATTAGTTAAAACACATCATACTGGCATAAAAACAGGCAGATCAATGGAACAGAATAGAGAGCCCAGAAAGAAGCACATGCAAAAATTGTCAATTAATTTATGACAAAGGATCCAAAAATATACAATGGGGAAAGAACAATCTCTTTGATAAATGACATTGGAAAAACTGGACAGCCACATGCAAAAGAATGAAATTAGACCACTATTTTATACCATATAAAAATTAACTCAAAATTTATTAAAGATTTGAATGTAATACTTAAAACCATAGAACTCCTAGAAGAAAACACAGGCAGTAAACTGCTTGACATCAGTCTCAGTGATGAGTTTTTGGATTTGACACCAAAAGCAAAGACAACAAAAGCAAAAATAAACAAGTGGGATTCATCAAACTCAAAAGCTTCTGTGCACCCAAAGAAACCATCAATAAAATGAAAAGGCAGCCCACTGAATGGGAGAAAATATCTGAAAATCATACATACGATTAGAAGTTAATATCCAAAATATACAAAGAACTCATACAACTCACTAGGAAAAAGTCTGATTTAAAAAATTGGCAGAGGATCTAAATAGATATGTTTTTTCCAAAGAACACATACAGATGGCCAACAAGTACATGAAAAAATGCTCAACATCAATAATCATCAGGGAAATGAAAATCAAAACCAAAATGTGATGTCACTTCACACCTGTTAAAATGGTTATCAAAAAGACAAGAGATAACAAGTGTTGGTGATGATATGGAGAAAAGGGAACTCTCACGCAAAAGAGTTGGTGGGAATGTGAATTGGTACAGTCAGTATAGAGGTTCCTCAAAAAATAAAAAAAATAGAGCTACCATATCATCCAGAAAAATCACTTCTGGGTATTTAGCTGAAGAAAACACCATCACTAACACACACATATATATACAGATATATGTGTGTGTGGATATACATATATATATATATATATGAATAGTATTCAGCCATAAAAAAGAATCAAATCTTGCCATTTGTCACAACACAGACTGTTCTTTAGGGCAGTTTGCTAAGTGAAATATGTCACAAAGAAAGACAACATATGATCTCACTTATATGTGGAATCTTAAAAAGCAAAACAAACAAAAAAAACATGCTCATGTATACAGAAAACAAGCAGACTGGTAATTGCCAGAGTCAGGGGATGGAAGGTGGGTTGAATGGGTGAAGGAAGTCAAAAGGTGCACAGTTCCAGTTATGTAATAAATAAGTCATTGGGATGTAATGTACAGCATGGCAAGTATAGTTAATAATACTGTATCATATATTTGAAAGCTGCTAAGTAAGAAAGGAGATTTTCAAAATTCTCATCAGAAGAAAAAAAAATTCTGTAATTATGTATGGTGACAGATGTTGCCTAGACTTATCACAGTGATCATTTTGCAATACATGCAAATAGCAAATCATTGAGTTGTACACCTGAAATTATTATAATATTGTATATCAATTTTATGCAATAAAAAAATAATAATCAAAAAAAATGTTGATTGTTTTAGTGGTTACATGACTGTATACATTTTTCAAAGTTTATGAACTTCAATGGAACTGTAAGCCTTAAAAAGCATGAATTTTGCTGTATGCAGATTACACTTTATTAAACCTGTCTTTGGAAAATTTTTAAAAGAAACAGAAAATGAAACCAAATAAAACTGTTACTGACATTGAAAATACTTATATATAATTAGGTTATCCCAGAAGGTAAATGACATGTACACACTGCTATATTTAAAATAAAATGTTTTTCCATGAAAAAAATTTTTTTTTATAAAAAGAAGCAAATTACTTGTTATGTTTGGGAGAGGACCCCCATGAGATTAGAAGACAGGGGGATAATAATACAATGGTAGAAAAAGAAAGCAGTATTAGATTGATAAAATCCTGTGATGTATAAAAAAGTCCATATCACTAAGCATTAATGTTCCTATACTTAATAAAATTAAAGAATACTTGCCATTTATGAAACTGACTGACATGATTTTGGCATAGATCTTTTGCTCTGGGTTCACAATTTAACTCAACCAATGATGGAAGCACAACATGTAAACTATGCAAAAGGATACTGTAATAATCAAGCTTTCATAAAAATAGAAAAAATCAGCACATTTTTAAAAAATAAACATACTGTAGAATTTATCAAGTCCATTAAAATATTTGATAGAAGGTTAAATATTATTGTCTATTAGGAAAAAAGGGAAAATGTGCAGTAATGAATGTTGGTTTGGAAGAAAGATGATTTCGTCTTACATACTCTAAGTCCCAAATTAAGCTCAATGTGAGTAAGAATCTTAAATAAATACTCCTTAAAATGTAATTGATTCACTGAATTCTATATTCCTGGGTTCACATCATTTGGAAATATTAGAATATAACAGAAAATGCTGCTCTGGTATTTTTTCCTCAGAATAAGGAAATACAGAATACTGTGCAAAATTCCCATACCAGACCTTTAATTGAAGCAATTCAGATAAGAATTTGAACTTGGAAGGGATTATCTAAACCAAACCTGTGAACTACTGAAGTTCACCTACTTCTATACTGTTTCTATTTCTTGCTATTCAGAAAGATTTTTCTCTTCAGCAATTTCATTTACCCAACCATTGCTGACTCAGGACTATACTTCTTCCTACCCAGAAAAGTATATTAGATGCCTATACATTTTGATATTTAATCAAACAAATGCCTCTTAGTGTACTTTCTTTTGCCCCAAGAAATCTGATGAGATTCTAAATAGCTATAGACAATCAGCACAGCAAAATATCCATGTCACAGAATACATGATTTCTCACAAGCTAAAGATTTTTTTTTCATTTGTTCCAGTTTTCCTGGAAGTTTTATCTTGGAGGTGAAGAGTCTGTTATCATAAAATTGGAAGAAAAATAATCTGCTAAACCCAAAAGAAAAGCTACCCTCATAGAGAAGAAATTTAACTTGTCCTATATCCATCTGAGATACTCCTTTAAAAAATACTGTTCTGCAAACATTTTCCTTTAGTTCTTAGCAAGAGCCAGAATGTCAGGACACCAAAATGAATTCTCAGGTTATTTAATTCAATGCCACAAATCTCTCTCTCTCTCTCTCTCTCTCTCTCTCTATATATATATATATATATATATATATATATATATATATATATACACACACACACATATATATATGTATATATATATACATACACTACCCAAACCCCCTATGCTTAATAAAAATAATAATTATAATAAAAATGATATAACGATTAAGGCCAAAGTTTATCCTTTATATACTAATTGGAATTAATAACTAACGGACGTTACTGTCTATTTGGCAATGCTGCTATTATATACTGCAAATGAGGTGTATCAGAGACTTCATTTATTGGTTCAGAGGAACAGTGGCTAGGTTGCAATCAGTTACGGTATTCTAATATGGCCACCCAGTTCAAAATCTATTTATCAGCTTTATAATCATGACAATTCAATTTTCTTAGCATGCTCAGAGGTACCTGGACTCCAGGGTACTAAGTTATGGTAAAAGAATGCATAAAAGACTGGTGGATAAAACCAGGAAGCCAATTTGTAAATTCACAGAAAGACTGATAACTATCAAGTAGAATTTAAATTGTCTCTCTGAGTGGACAATTTTACACAGGAAGCTTTAATCAGAGGCGTATTGCCTGGAGATCATGGGATTAGAACAAGAGGAGTTAGCTATTTGATCATAATGGCTGGTGTCACACAATTTGATACTGTTGCCTCTGTATTGACACTTATTTTTGAGAGTCTGGGTACGTCCTTTTCAGTACTGCTTTCAAAGATTCCTTCTCTAACTTGCTTTTTCCCTTGGTTTTCAGGGCTACCAACATTCTCAATGACAGATTTCCTTTAGATATGTTAATACCAACAGTCATGTTCCCATCAAATCTTGACCTGAGAAACATTCTGACTCTTTAAAAGTAACTAAGTTAGAGGTGACTATTCTTACAGGATACCTCATTTAATGAGCCCTCAAGAACATTCAGTAGCTGACTGGTGGGACAGCATTCAGTATTTTATGTTTTTGATTAGATGCCAGAAGGCTCTGGAAAATCCATGTCCACTGCTTCACTTCTCTCTTATTTCTTTTCCATTTTGAATCTAAGTAGAGAAATGAAAATGTTCTCTTTAAGCTATTTAGGAAAGAATTGCTAGAGGGATTACCATGAAATTCAAGTAAATATTTAAAAATCTTCATGTTTTCTGACAATTAAGTCAGTGATACAAGGACCTAATAAGTGCTAAATTGATCTATACATGTAACAAATCCTCATTATGAGGCAATGACTGCATTATTGAACAGTGGACATGAGAGGTCATTTTAAAGGTAATTCCACAAATTACTCTCAGGCACATACAGTAAAACACAAAGTAGAAATCTTCATGAGCTTCGATAATACAATGTGGTAGATGTTCAATAAGTACTCATTGAAAGGATATCTAATTAACACAATTATTTGGCCAGATATATTTAAATAACTGTTTGGTTTTCTGTAAAAATAATATGTAAGTAGACAGACTTAGGTTAAAGTTTTTTAATGGTTATTTTTAAAATTTATTTTATTCTTTCTTTTATTCCAAAGGATTATTTTAGGACCAGTTTGATTTTTTTTTTTACATCTTTATTGGAGTATAATTGCTTTATACTGTGTTACTTTCTGCTTTATAACAAAGTGAATCAGTTATACATATACATATGTTCCCATATCTTTTCCCTCTTGCGTCTCCCTCCCTCCTACCCTCCCCATCCCACCCCTCCAGGTGGTCACAAAGCGCCGAGATGATCTCCCTGTGCTATGCGGCTGCTTCCCACTAGCTATCTACCTTACGTTTGGTAGTGTATATATGTCTCGCTTCTCTCTTGCTTTGTCACAGCTTACCCTTCCCCCTCCCCATGTCCTCAAGTCCATTCTCTAGTAGGTCTGTGTCTTTATTCTTGTCTTTTTCCTATGTTCTTCATGACATTTTTTTTTCTTAAATTCCATATATATATGTTAGCATACGGTATTTGTCTCTCTATTTCTGACTTACTTCACTATGTATTACAGACTCTAGGTCTATCCACCTCATTACAAATAACTCAATTTCATTTCTTTTTATGGCTGAGTAATATTCCATTGTATATACGTGCCACATCTTCTTTATCCATTCATCCAATGATGGACACTTAGGTTGTTTCCATCTCCAGGCTATTGTAAATAGAGCTGCAATGAACATTTTGGTACATGACTCTTTTTGAATTATGGTTTTCTCAGGGAATATGCCCAGTAGTGGGATTGCTGGGTCATATGGTAGTTCTATTTGTAGTTTTTTTTTTTTTTTAACATCTTTATTGGGGTATAATTGCTTTACAATGGTGTGTTAGTTTCTGCTTTATAACAAAGTGAATCAGTCATACATAAACATATGTTCCCATATGTCTTCCCTGTTGCGTCTCCCTCCCTCCCACCCTCCCTATCCCACCCCTCCAGGCTGTCACAAAGCACCGAGCCAATATCCCTGTGCCATGCGGCTGCTTCCCACTAGCTATCTACCTTACTACGTTT
This sequence comes from Leucopleurus acutus, assembly GCF_964270905.1. Lineage (NCBI taxonomy): Eukaryota > Metazoa > Chordata > Mammalia > Artiodactyla > Delphinidae > Leucopleurus > Leucopleurus acutus. The sequence continues at coordinate 157,889,910 of NC_139142.1, forward strand.
GTTAGTGTGTATATGCCCATGACTCTCTCTCGCTCTGTCACAGCTCACCCTTCCCCCTCCCCATAACCTCAAGTCCGTTCTCTAGGAGGTCTGCATCTTTATTCCTGCTTTACCCCTAGGTTCTTCATGACATTTTTTTTCTTAAATTCCATATATATGTGTTAGCATACGGTATTTGTCTTTTTCTTTCTGACTTACTTCACTCTGAATGACAGACTCTAGGTCTATCCACCTCATTACAAATAGCTCAATTTCGTTTCTTTTTATGGCTGAGTAATATTCCATTGTATATATGTGCCACATCTTCTTTATCCATTCATCCGATGACGGGCACTTAGGTTGTTTCCATCTCCGGGCTATTGTAAATAGAGCTGCAATGAACATTTTGGTACATGACTCTTTTTGAATTTTGGTTTTCTCAGGGTATATGCCCAGTAGTGGGATTGCTGGGTCATATGGTAGTTCTATTTGTAGTTTTTTAAGGAACCTCCATACTGTTCTCCATAGTGGCTGAACCAATTCACATTCCCACCAGCAGTGCAAGAGGGTTCCCTTTTCTCCACACCCTCTCCAGCATTTATTGTTTCTAGATTTTTTGATGATGGCCATTCTGACTGGTGTGAGATGATATCTCATTGTAGTTTTGATTTGCATTTCTCTAATGATTAATGATGTTGAGCATTCTTTCATGTGTTTGTTGGCAGTCTGTATATCTTCTTTGGAGAAATGTCTATTTAGGTCTTCTGCCCATTTTTGGATTGGGTTGTTTGTTTTCTTGTTATTGAGCTGCTTGTAAATTTTGGAGATTAATCCTTTGTCGGTTGCTTCATTTGCAAATATTTTCTCCCATTCTGAGGGTTGTCTTTTGGTCCTGTTTATGGTTTCCTTTGCTGTGCAAAAGCTTTGAAGTTTCATTAGGTCCCATTTGTTTATTTTTGTTTTTATTTCCATTACTCTAGGAGGTGGGTCAGAAAGGATCTTGCTGTGATTTATGTCATAGAGTGTTCTGCCTATGTTTTCCTCTAAGAGTTTGATAGTTTCTGGCCTTACATTTAGGTCTTTAATCCATTTTGAGCTTATTTTTGTGTATGGTGTTAGGTGTTACATGTACCTGTCCAGTTTTCCCAGCACCACTTATTGAAGAGGCTGTCCTTTCTCCATTGTACATTACTGCCACCTTTATCAAAGATAAGGTGTCCATATGTGCATGGGTTTATCTCTGGGCTTTCTATCCTGTTCCATTGGTCTATCTTTCTGTTTTTGTGCCAGTACCATACCGTCTTGATAACTGTAGCTTTGTAGTATAGTCTGAAGTCAGGGAGCCTGATTCCTCCAGTTCCTTCTTTCGTTCTCAAGATTGCTTTGGCTATTCGGGGTCTTTTGTGTTTCCATACAAATTGTGAAATTTTTTGTTCTAGTTCTGTGAAAAATGCCAGTGGTAGTTTGATAGGGATTGCATTGAATCTATAGATTGCTTTGGGTAGTAGAGTCATTTTCACAATGTTGATTCTTCCAATCCAAGAACATGGTATATCTCTCCATCTATTTGTATCATCTTTAATTTCTTTCATCAGTGTCTTATAATTTTCTGCATACAGGTCTTTTGTCTCCTTAGGTAGGTTTATTCCTAGATATTTTATTCTTTTTGTTGCAATGGTAAATGGGAGTGTTTTCTTGATTTCACTTTCAGATTTTTCATCATTAGTATATAGGAATGCCAGAGATTTCTGTGCATTAATTTTGTATCCTGCCACTTTACCAAATTCATTGATTATCTCTAGTAGTTTTCTGGTAGCATCTTTAGGGTTCTCTATGTATAGGATCATGTCATCTGCAAACAGTGACAGCTTTACTTCTTCTTTTCCGATTTGGATTCCTTTTATTTCCTTTTCTTCTCTGATTGCTGTGGCTAAAACTTCCAAAACAATGTTGAATAATAGTGGTGAGAGTGGGCAACCTTGTCTTGTTCCTGATCTTAGTGGAAATGCTTTCAGTTTTTCACCATTGAGGATGATGTTTGCTGTGGGCTTGTCATATATGGCCTTTATTATGTTGAGGAAAGTTCCCTCTATGCCTACTTTCTGCAGGGTTTTTATCATAAATGGGTGTTGAATTTTGTCAAAAGCTTTCTCTGCATCTATTGAGATGATCATATGGTTTTTCTCCTTCAATTTGTTAATATGGTTTATCACATTGATAGATTTGCGTATATTGAAGAATCCTTGTATTCCTGGGATAAACCCCACTTGATCATGGTGTATGATCCTTTTAATGTGCTGTTGGATTCTGTTTGCTAGTATTTTGTTGAGGATTTTTGCATCTATGTTCATCAGTGATATTGGCCTGTAGTTTTCTTTCTTTGTGACATCCTTGTCTGGTTTTGGTGTCAAAGTGATGGTGGCCTCGTAGAAGGAGTTTGGTTGTGGTCCTCCCTCTGCTATATTTTGGAAGAGTTTGAGAAGGATAGGTGTTAGCTCTTCTCTAAATGTTTGATAGAATTCGCCTGTAAAGCCATCTGGTCCTGGGCTTTTCTTTGTTGGAAGGTTTTTAATCACAGTTTCAATTTCACTGCTTGTGATTGGTCTGTTCATATTTTCTATTTCTTCCTGATTCAGTCTTGGCAGGTTGTGCATTTCTAAGAATTTGTCCATTTCTTCCAGATTGTCCATTTTATTGGCATAGAGTTGCTTGTAGTAATCTCTCATGATCTCTTTTATCTCTGCAGTGTCAGTTGTTACCTCTCCTTTTTCATTTCTAATTCTATTGATTTGAGTCTTCTCCCTTTTTTTCTTGATGAGTCTGGCTAGTGGTTTATCTATTTTGTTTATCTTCTCAAAGAACCAGCTTTTAGTTTTATTGATCTTTGCTATTGTTTCCTTAATTTCTTTTTCATTTATTTCTGATCTGATTTTTATGATTTCTTTCCTTCTGCTAGCTTTGGGGTTTTTTTGTTCTTCTTTCTCTAGTTGCTTGAGATGCAAGGTTAGGTTGTTTATTCGAGATGTTTCCAGCTTCTTAAGGTGGGCTTGTATTGCTATAAACTTCCCCCTTAGAACTGCTTTTGCTGCATCCCACAGGTTTTGGGTCATTGTGTCTCCATTGTCATTTGTTTCTAGGTATTTTTTGATTTCCTCTTTGATTTCTTCAGTGATATCTTCATTATTAAGTAGTGTATTGTTTAGCTTCCATGTGTTTGTATTTTTTACAGATCTTTTCCTGTAATTGATATCTAGTCTCATGGCGTTGTGGTCAGAAAAGATACTTGATACAATTTCAATTTTCTTAAATTTACCAAGGCTTGATTTGTGACCTAAGATATGATCTATCCTGGAGAATGTTCCATGAGCACTTGAGAAAAATGTGTATTCTGTTGTTTTTGGATGGAGTGTCCTATAAATATCAATTAAGTCCATCTTGTTTAATGTATCATTTAAAGCTTGTGTTTCCTTATTTATTTTCATTTTGGATGATCTGTCCATGGGTGAAAGTGGGGTGTTTAAGTCCCCTACTATGAATGTGTTACTGTCGATTTCCCCTTTTATGGCTGTTAGTATTTGCCTTATGTATTGAGGTGCTCCTATGTTGGGTGCATAAATATTTACAATTGTTATATCTTCTTCTTGGATCGATCCCTTGATCATTATGTAGTGTCCTTCTTTGTCTCTTTTAATAGTCCTTACTTTAAAGTCTATTTTGTCTGATATGAGAATTGCTACTCCAGCTTTCTTTTGGTTTCCATTTGCATGGAATATCTTTTTCCATCCCCTTACTTTCAGTCTGTATGTGTCTCTAGGTCTGAAGTGGGTCTCTTGTAGACAGCATATATAAGGGTCTTGTTTTTGTATCCATTCAGCTAATCTGTGTCTTTTGGTGGGATCATTTAGTCCATTTACATTTAAGGTAATTATCGATATGTATGTTCCTATTCCCATTTTCTAAATTGTTTTGGGTTCGTTATTATAGGTCTTTTCCTTCTCTTGTGTTTCTTGCCTAGAGAAGTTCCTTTAGCATTTGTTGTAAAGCTGGTTTGGTGGTGCTGAACTCTCTCAGCTTTTGCTTATCTGTAAAGGTTTTAATTTCTCCATCAAATCTGAATGAGATCCTTGGTGGGTAGAGTAATGTTGGTTGCAGGTTTTTCTCCTTCATCACTTTAAATATGTCCTGCCACTCCCTTCTGGCTTGCAGAGTTTCTGCTGAAAGATCAGCTGTTAACCTTATGGGGATTCCCTTGTGTGTTATTTGTTGTTTTTCCCTTGCTGCTTTTAATATGTTTTCTTCGCATTTAATTTTTGACAGTTTGATTAATATGTGTCTTGGTGTATTTCTCCTTGTATTTATCCTGTATGGGACTCTCTGTGCTTCCTGGACTTGATTAACTATTTCCTTTCCCATATTAGGGAAGTTTTCAACCATAATCTCTTTAAATATTTTCTCAGTCCCTTTTTATTTTTTCTCTTCTTCTTCTGGAACCCCTATAATTCGAATGTTGGTGCGTTTAATGTTGTCCCAGAGGTCTCTGAGACTGTCCTCAGTTCTTTTCATTCTTTTTTCTTTATTCTGCTCTGCAGTAGTTATTTCCACTATTTTATCTTCCAGGTCACTTATCCATTCTTCTGCCTCAGTTATTCTGCTATTGATCCCATCTAGAGTACTTTTAATTTCATTTATTGTGTTGTTCATCGTTGCTTGTTTCATCTTTAGTTCTTCTAGGTCCTTGTTAACTGATTCTTGCATTTTGTCCAATCTATTGTCCATTCTATCTCCAAGATTTCGGATCAACCTTACTATCATTATTCTGAATTCTCTTTCAGGTAGACTGCCTATTTCCTCTTCATTTGTTAGGTCTGGTGCATTTTTACCTTGCTCCTTTATCTGCTGTGAGTTTTTCTGTCTTCTCATTTTGCTTATCTTACTGTGTTTGGGGTCTCCTTTTTGCAGGCTGCAGGTTCGTAGTTCCTCCTGTTTTTGATGTCTGTCTCCAGTGGCTAAGGTTGGTTCAGTGGGTTGTGTAGGCTTCCTGGTGGAGGGGACTAGTGCCTGTGTTGTGGTGGATGAGGCTGGATCTTGTCTCTCTAGTGGGCAGGTTCACGTCTGGTGGTGTGTTTGGGGGTGTCTGTGGCCTTATTATGATTTTAGGCAGCCTCTCTGCTAATGGGTGAGGTTGTGTTCCTGTTTTGCTAGTTGTTTGGCATAGGTTTTCCAGCACTGTGGCTTGCTGGTCGTTGAGTGAAGCTGGGTGCTGGTGTTAAGATGGAGGTCTCTGGGAGATTTTCGCCGTTTGATATTATGTGGAGCTGGGAGGTCTCTTGTTGATCAGTGTCCTGAAGTTGGCTCTCCTACCTCAGAGGCAGAGCCCTGCCTCCTGGCTGGAGCACCAAAAGCTTTTCATCCACACGGCTCAGGATAAAAGGGAGAAAAAGTAGAGGGAATTAGTAGAAGTATGAGGAAAGAAAGAAGGAAAGGAGGGTAGGAAGGAAGGAAGAAAGAAAGAAAGAAGCAAAGAAGGAAAGAAGGCAAGAAGGAAAGAAAGGAGGGAGGGAGGGAGGGAGGAAGGAAGGAAGGAGGGAAAGAAGGAAAAAAGACAGAAAGAAAGAAGATACAGTAAAAATAAAATAATGTATAATAAAGTTATTGAATTAAAAAATTCTTATTTAGAAAAAAAAAAAAGGGACGGAAAGAACCTTAGGACAAATGTTGGCAGCAAAGCTATACAGACAAAATCTTACACAGAAGCATGCACATACACCCTCACTAAAAGAGGTAAATGGGGAAAAATCCTAAATCTTGCTGTCAGAGACCACCTCCTCAATTTGGGATGATTCGTTGTCTAAAGGAGGGAAGGAAGGACGGAAAGAAAGAAAGAAAGAACGAAGGTAAAGTATAATATTGTTATTAAAATTAATTATTAAAAAAAAATTTAAAAAAAACATGGACGGATAGAACCCTAGGACAAATGGTGGAAGCAAGACTATACAGACAAGATCTCACACAGAAGCATACACATACACATTCACAAAAAGAGGAAAGGGGAAAAAATCATAGATCTTGCTCCTAAAGTCCACTTCCTTAATTTGGGATGATTGGTTGTCTATTCAGGTATTCCATAGATGCAGGGTATATCAAGTTGATTGTGGAGCTTTAATCTGTTGCTTCTGAGGCTGCTGGGAGAGATTTCCCTTTCTCTTCTTTGTTCTCACAGCTCCCAGGGCTAAGCTTTGGATTTGGCCCTGCCACTGCGTGTAGATCGCTGGAGGGCGTCTGTTTTTTGCTCAGACAGGATGGGATTAAAAGAGCCGCTGATTGGGGGCTCTGGCGCACTCAGGCCGGCGGGGACGGAGGGGCACAGAGTGCGGGGCGGGCCTGCGGTGGCAAAGGCCGGCGTGACTTTGCACCAGCCTGAGGCGCGCTGTGCGCTGTCCCGGGGAGGTTGTCCCTGGATCCCGGGAACCTGGCAGTGGCGGGCTGCACAGGCTCCGCGGAAGAGGGGTGTGGAGAGTGACCTGTGCTCGCACACAGGCCCCTCGGTGGCGGCAGCAGCAGCCTTAACGTCTCCCGCCCGCCTCTGGGGTCCGCGCTTTTAGCCGCGGCTTGCGCCCGTCTCTGGATTCCGCGCTTTCAGCCGCGGCTCGCGCCCGTGTCTGGATTCCGCGCTTTCAGCCGCGGCTCGCGCCCGTCTCTGGGGTCCGCGCTTTTAGCCGCGGCTCGCGGCCGTCTCTGGAGTTCCTTTAAGCAGCGTTCTTAAACCCCTCTCCTCACGCCCCAGGAAACAAAGAGGGAAGGAAAAGTCTCCTGCCTCTTCGGCAGGTGCAGGCTTTTCCCCGGACTCCCTCCCGGCTAGCTGTGGTGCACTAACCCCTTCAGGCTATGTTCAAGCCGCCAACCCCAGTCCTCTCCCTGCGCTCCGGCCTCAGCTCGCAGCCCCGCCCGCCCCGGCGGGTGAGCAGACAAGCCTCTCGGGCTGGTGAGTGCCGGTCGGCACCGATCCTCTGTGCGGGAATCTCCCCGCTTTGCCCTCCGCACCCGTTGCTGTGCAGTCCTCCGCAGCTTCGAAGCTCCCCCCTCCGCCTCCCGCAGTCTCCGCCCGCGAAGGGGCTCCTAGTGTGTGGAAACTTTTCCTCCTTCACAGCTCCCTCCCACTGTTGCAGGTGCCGTCCCTATTCTTTTGTCTCTGTTTTTTCTTTTTTTTCTTTTGCCCTACCCATGTACGTGGGGAGTTTCTTGCCTTTTGGGAGGTCTGAGGTCTTCTGCCAGCCTTCAGTAGGTGTTCTGTAGGAGTTGTTCCACGTGTATATGTATTTCTGGTGTATCTGTGGGGAGGAAGGTGATCTCCGCGTCTTACTCTTCCGCCATCTTCCGCCTTCCCTCTATTTGTAGTTTTTTAAGGAACCTCCACACTGTTCTCCATAGTAGCTGTACCAATTCACATTCCCACCAGCAGTGCAAGAGTGTTCCCTTTTCTCCACACCCTCTCCAGCATTTATTGTTTCTAGATTTTTTGATGATGGCCATTCTGACTGGTGTGAGATGATATCTCATTGTAGTTTTGATTTACATTTCTCTAATGATTAATGATGTTGAGCATTCTTTCATGTGTTTGTTGGCAGTCTGTATATCTTCTTTGGAGAAATGTCTATTTAGATCTTCTGCCCATTTTTGGATTGAGTTGTTTTTTTTTTGTTATTCAGCTGCATGATCTGCTTATAAATTTTGGAGATTAATCCTTTGTCAGTTGCTTCATTTGCAAATATTTTCTCCCATTCTGAGGGTTGTCTTTTGGTCTTGTTTATGGTTTCCTTTGCTGTGCAAAAGCTTTGAAGATTCATTAGATCCCATTTGTTTATTTTTTGTTTTTTATTTCCATTTCTCTAGGAGGTGGGTCAAAAAGGATCTTGCTGTGATTTATGACATAGAGTGTTCTGCCTATGTTTTCCTCTAAGAGTTTGATAGTTTCTGGCCTTATATTTAGGTCTTTAATCCATTTTGAGCTTATTTTTGTGTATGGTGTTAGGGAGTGATCTAGTCTCAAACTTTTATATGTATCTGTCCAGTTTTCCCAGCATCACTTATTGAAGAGGCTGTCCTTTCTCCACTGTATATTCCTGCCTTCTTTATCAAAGATAAGGTGACCATATGTGCGTGGTTTTATCTCTGGGCTTTCTATCCTGTTCCATTGATCTATCTTTCTGTTTTTGTGCCAGTCCCATACTGTCTTGATGACTGTAGCTTTGTAGTATAGCCTGACGTCAGGGAGTCTGATCCCTCCAGCTCTGTTTTGCGTTCTCAAGATTGCTTTGGATATTCAGGGTCTTTTGTGTTTCCACACAACTTGTGAATTTATTTGTTCTAGTTATGTGAAAAATGCCAGTGGTAGTTTGATAGGGGTTGCATTGAATCTGTAGATTGCTTTGGGTAGTAGAGTCATTTTCACAATGTTGATTCTTCCAATCCAATAACATGATATATCTCTCCATCTATTTGTGTCATCTTTAATTTCTTTCATCAGTGTCTTATAATTTTCTTCATACAGGTCTTTTGTCTCCTTAGGTAGGTTTATTCCTAGATATTTTATTCTTTTTGTTGCAATGGTAAATGGGAGTGTTTTCTTGATTTCACTTTCAGATTTTTCATCATTAGTGTATAGGAATGCCAGAGATTTCTGTGCATTAATTTTGTATCCCACTCCTTTACCAAATTCATTGATTAGCTCTAGTAGATTTCTGGTAGCATGTTTAGGATTCTCTATGTATAGTATCATGTCATCTGCAAACAGTGACAGCTTTACTTCTTCTTTTCCATTTTGGATTCCTTTTATTTCCTTTTCTTCTCTGATTGCTGTAGCTAAAACTTCCAAAACTATGTTGAATAAGAATGGTGAGAGTGGGCAACCTTGTCTCATTCCTGATCTTAGTGGAAATGCTTTCAGTTTTTCACCATTGAGGATGATGTTTGCTGTGGGCTTGTCATATATGGCCTTTATTATGTTGAGGAAAGTTCCCTCTATGCCTACTTTCTGCAGGGTTTTTATCATAAATTGGTGTTGAATTTTGTTGAAAGCTTTCTCTGCATCTATTGAGATGATCATATGGTTTTTCTCCTTCAATTTGTTAATATGGTTTATCACATTGATTGAGTTGCGTATATTGAAGAATCCTTGCATCCCTGGGATAAATCACACTTGATCATGGTGTATGATGCTTTTAATGTGCTCTTGGATTCTGTTTGCTAGTATTTTATTAAGGATTTTTACATCTATGTTCATCAGTGATATTGGCCTGTAGTTTTCTTTCTTTGTGACATCCTTGTCTGGTTTTGGTATCAAGATGATGGTGGCCTCGTAGAATGAGTTTGGGAGTGTTCCTCCCTCTGCTATATTTTGGAAGAGTTTGAGAAGGATAGGTGTTAGCTCTTCTCTAAATGTTTGATAGAATTTGCCTGTGAAGCCATCTAGTCCTGGGTTTTGTTTGTTGGAAGATTTTTAGTCACAGTTTCAATTTCACTGCTTGTGATTGGTCAGTTCATATTTTCTATTTCTTCCTGATTCAGTCTTGGCAGGTTGTGCCTTTCTAAGAATTTGTCCATTTCTTCCAGGTTGTCCATTTTATTGGCATAGAGTTGATTGTAGTACTCTCTCATGATCTTTTGTATTTCTGCCGTGTCAGTTGTTACTTCTCCTTTTTCATTTCTAATTCTATTGATTTGAGTCTTCTCCCTTTTTTTCTTGATGAGTCTGGCTAATGGTTTATCAATTTCATTTACCTTCTCAAAGAACTAGCTTTGAGTTTTATTGATCTTTGCTATTGTTTCCTTAATTTCTTTTTCATTTATTTCTGATCTGATTTTTATGATTTCTTTCCTTCTGCTAACTTTGGGGTTTTTTGTTCTTCTGTCTCTAATTGCTTTAGGTGCAAGGTTAGGTTGTTTATTTGAGATGTTTCTTGTTTCTTAAGGTAGGATTATATTGCTATAAACTTCTCCCTTAGAACTCCTTTTGCTGCATCCCATAGGTTTTGGGTCATTGTGTCTCCATTGTCATTTGTTTCTAGGTATTTTTTGATTTCCTCTTTGATTTCTTCAATGATCAACTTCGTTATTAATTAGTGTATTGTTTAGTCTCCATGTGTTTGTATTTTTTACAGATCTTTTCCTGTAATTGATATCTAGTCTCATAGTGTTGTGGTTGGAAAAGATACTTGATACAATTTCAATTTTCTTAAATTTACCAAGGCTTGATTTGTGTCCCAAGATATGATCTATCCTGGAGAATGTTCCAGGAGCACTTGAGAAAAATTTGTATTCTGCTGTTTTTGGATGGAATGTCCTATAAATATCAATTAAGTCCATCTTGTATACTGTATCATTTAAAGCTTGTGTTTCCTTATTTATTTTCATTTTGGATGATCTGTCCATTGGTGAAAGGGGGTGTTAAAGTCCCCTACAATGAATGTGTTACTGTCGATTTCCCCTTTTATGGCTGTTAGTATTTGCCTTATGTATTGAGGTGCTCCTATGTTGGGTGCATAAATATGTACAATTGTTATATCTTCTTCTTGGATCGATCCCTTGATCCTTATGTAGTGCCCTTCTTTGTCTCTTCTAATAGTCTTTATTTTAAAGTCTATTTTGTCTGATATGAGAATTGCTACTCCAGCTTTCTTTTGGTTTCCATTTGCATGGAATATCTTTTCCCATCCCCTTACTTTCAGTGTGTATGTGTCTCTAGGTCTGAAGTGGGTCTCTTGTAGACAGCGTTTATATGGGTCTTGTTTTGTATCCATTCAGCCAATCTGTGTCTTTTGGTGGGAGCATTTAGTCCATTTCCATTTAATGTAATCATTGATATGTATGTTCCTATTGCAATTTTCTTAATTGTTTTGGGTTCATTATTGTAGGTCTTTTCCTTCTCTTGTGTTTCTTGCCTAGAGAAGTTCCTTTAGCATTTGTTGTAAAGCTGGTTTGGTGGTGCTGAACTCTCTCAGCTTTTGCTTATCTGTAAAGGTTTTAATTTCTCCATCAAATCTGAATGAGATCCTTGGTGGGTAGAGTAATGTTGGTTGCAGGTTTTTCTCCTTCATCACTTTAAATATGTCCTGCCACTCCCTTCTGGCTTGCAGAGTTTCTGCTGAAAGATCAGCTGTTAACCTTATGGGGATTCCCTTGTGTGTTATTTGTTGTTTTTCCCTTGCTGCTTTTAATATGTTTTCTTCGCATTTAATTTTTGACAGTTTGATTAATATGTGTCTTGGTGTATTTCTCCTTGTATTTATCCTGTATGGGACTCTCTGTGCTTCCTGGACTTGATTAACTATTTCCTTTCCCATATTAGGGAAGTTTTCAACCATAATCTCTTTAAATATTTTCTCAGTCCCTTTTTATTTTTTCTCTTCTTCTTCTGGAACCCCTATAATTCGAATGTTGGTGTGTTTAATGTTGTCCCAGAGGTCTCTGAGACTGTCCTCAGTTCTTTCCACTCTTTTTTCTTTATTCTGCTCTGTAGTAGTTATTTCCACTATTTTATCTTCCAGGTCACTTATCCATTCTTCTGCCTCAGTTATTCTGCTATTGATCCCATCTGGAGTATTTTTAATTTCATTTACTGTGTTTTTCATCTTTGTTTGTTTTATCTTTAATTCTTCTAGGTCCTTGTTAACTGTTTCTTGCATTTTGTCTATTCTATTTCCACAATTTTGGATCATCTTTACTATCATTATTCTGAATTCTTTTTCAGGTAGACTGCCTATTTCCTCTTCCTTTGCTAGGTCTGGTGGGTTTTTATCTTGCTGCTTCACCTGCTGTGTGTTTTTCTGTCTTCTCATTTTGCTTATCTTACTGTGTTTGGGGTCTCCTTTTTGCAGGTGCAGGTTCGTAGTTCCCGTTGTTTTTGGTGTCTGTCCCCAGTGGTTAAGGTTGGTTCAGTGGGTTGTGTAGGCTTCCTGGTGGAGGGGACTAGTGCCTGTGTTCTGGTGGATGAGGCTGGATCTTGTCTTTCTGGTGGGCAATTCAATGTCTGGTGGTATGTTTTGGGGTGTCTGTGGACTTATTATGATTTTAGGCAGCCTCTCTGCTAATGGGTGGGGTTGTGTTCCTGTCTTGCTAGTTGTTTGGCATAGGGTGTCCAGCATTGTAGATTGCTGGTCTTTGAGTGAAGCTGGGTGCTGGTGTTGAGATGGAGATCTCTGGGAGATTTTTGCTGTTTGATATTATGTGGAGCTGGGAGGTCTCTTGTGGACCAGTGTCCTGAAGTTGGTTCTCCCACCTCAGAGGCACAGCACTGACTCCTGGCTGCAGCACCAAGAGCCTTTCATCCACAGGGCTCAGAATAAAAGGGAGAAAAAGTAGAAAGAAAGAATTAGTAGAGGTAGAAAGAAAGAAAGAAAGAAAGGAGGGTAGGAGGGAGGAAGGAAGGAAGGAAGGAGGGTAGGAAGGAAAAAAAGAAAAAAGATAAAGTAAAATAAAATAAAGTAAGATAAAATATAATAAAATTATTAACATAAAAAATTATTACAAAAAAATTATAAAAAGCAGATGGATAGAACCCTAGGACAAATGGTGGAAGCAAAGCTATACAGACAAAATCTCACACAGAAGCATACACACTCACAAAAAAAGGAAAAGGGGAAAAAATCATAAATATTGCTTTCAAAGTCCACCTCCTCAATTTGGGATGATTCGTTGTCTATTCAGGTATTCCACAGATGCAGGGTACATCAAGTTGATTGTGGAGCTTTAATCTGCTGCTTCTGAGGCTGCTGGGAGAGATTTCCCTTTTTCTACTTTGTTGTCACAGCTCCCAGGGGCTCAGCTTTGGATTTGGCCCAGCCTCTGCGTGTAGGTTGCCGGAGGGCATCTGTTCTTCACTCAGACATGATGGGGTTAAAGGTGCCGCTGATTCGGGGGCTCCGGCTCACTCAGGCCGTCGGGATGGAGGGGTGCAGATGCCAGGCGAGCCTGCGGCAGCAGAGGCCAACATGACGTTGCACCAGCCAGAGGCGCGTCGTGCGTTCTCCCGGGGAAGTTGTCCCTGGATCCCGGGACCCTGGCAGTGGTGGGCTGCACAGGCTCCCCGGAAGGGGGTGTGGATAGTGACCTGTGCTCGCACACAGGTTTCTTGGTGCTGGCAGCAGCAGCATTAGTGTCTCATGCCCGTCTCTGCGGTCCACGCTTTTAGCCGCGGCTCCTGCCCGTCTCTGGAGCTCCTTTAAGCAGCGCTCTTAATCCCCTCTCGTCGCACACCAGGAAACAAAGAGGGAAGAAAAAGTCTCTTGCCTCTTTGGCAGGTCCAGACTTTTCCCTGGACTCCCTCCCGGCTAGCCTTTGGTGCATTAAGCCCCTGCATGCTGTGTTCACGCCGCCAACCCCAGTCCTCTCCCTGCGCTCCGACGGAAGCCCGAGCCTCAGCTCCCAGCCCTGCCTGCCCCGGCAGGTGAGCAGACAAGCCTCTCGGGCTGGTCGGCACTGATCCTCTGTGCGGGAATCTCCCTGCTTTGCCCTCTGCACCCCTGTTGCTGCGCTCTCCTCTGCAGCTCCAAAGCTTCCCCCTCCGCCACCCACAGTCTCTGCCCCTGAAGGGGCTTCCTAGTGTGTGGAAACCTTTCCTCCTTCACAGCTCCCTCCCACTGGTGCAGGTCCTGTCCCTATTCTTTTGTCTCTGTTTATTCTTTTTTCTTTTGCCCTATCCAGGTATGTGGGGGAGTTTCTTGCCTTTTGGGAGGTCTGAGGTCTTCTGCCAGCGTTCAGTAGGTGTTCTGTAGGAGTTGTTCCACGTGTGGATGTATTTCTGGTGTATCTGTGGGGAGGAAGGTGATCTCCACATCTTACTCTTCTGCTATCTTCCCCTCATCCCCCTAAAGTCATTTTTAAAGTAGCAAATGTATGAAATCTGTATCATGATAATAGTCTTAGGATTTCCCAGAGATTCTTAAAACCATAACATGTTTGGTTAATTACTTCAGACTGAAGTTTTTAGAGAATTTTCTCAAAAGTTGAGTAAAAAATGCTGTTTGCCTGGCTATTGTAAGACTGGTCATTTGTATTCTTTAGTTGCCTGAGCAATTATCTCAAAGATAAAGTCCTCTTATCTGAAAACACAGTGCAAGGTGCATATCTGGAGATCTATTATCTCAGTCTTGGCTACCTAACCTCTTTGGCAATGTGTCATCTCAAAATTATTAACCACAATGACATAAATTCTTCTGCCTTTTCTATGGTGCATCTGAAGTCATCATGAATGGATTACTTATGTCTGAAGATTTCCGCAGAAATTTACTTTCTTTTCTCCTGTGAAAGCCTTTTATTTGGGATTGCAAAAATGTCATTGAGGTCTTTACTTGGAATTTTACATAGAACTTCCCAGAAATGTGAAATTTCATTTATGACATCTTCTCTTCAGATACTATGAAATGAACTCCAATAACAGATGACATTTATTAAGTGGCTTACTATATACCCACCACTGTGCTAAGCATTTTATATGTATCTCATTTAATTCTCACAACAAACTAATGAAGTCAGTGCTATTACTACCATTTTGCAGGACATGAAACTTAGAGATTCACCATCTTGCTCAGGGTCCTAAAAATAGATGAGCTGGGAAATAAATCCAGACCATCTGAGGACAGAGATTACACTCCTAACCATGAAAATACATCATGCTTTGTACATATATACAATGGACTACTACTCAGCCATAAAAAAGAATGAAATAATGCCATTTGCAGCAACATGGATGGATCTAGAGATTATCATACTAGGCGAAGTAAGTCAAAGACAAAGACCATATGATATCACTTATATGTGCAATCTAAAATATGACATAAATGAACTTATCTATGAAAGAGAAACAGACTCACAGGCATAGAGAACAGATTTGTGATTGCCAAGGGGGAGTGGAGGTGGGGAAGAGATAGAGTGGGAGTTTGGGATTAGCAGATGCAAACTATTATATATAGAATGAATCAACAACAAAGTCTTACTGTATAGCACAGGGAACTATATTCAATATCCTGTTATAAACCATAATGAAAAAAATATGAAAAAAATATATATATATATAACTGAATCACTTTGTTCTACAGCAGAAATTAACACAAAATTGTGAATCAAACATATGTCAATAAAATATTTTTTTAAAAAAAGAAAATACTGGGCTCTGAGAGTTTTCTGTTCTAGTGACTCTAGCAGTGACCAGATGTATGGGTTTAATTGCATCATCATAGCATTGGGTAGTTTGGTGAAAATGTTTAGCTTATTATTTGGTGAAAGATTATAGCCTAAGGTTATTTTTTTATTATGAAAATGAGTTGAATACTTTCCCCAAATTTTGTTATTGTCTTTATCCTTTTGTAAAATGTCCCTCATTTATATCCATTTCTCTATTTGTGTCTTATTTTTTTTTGTTTTTGATTTTTTTTTTTTTTAATATTTGACTGTGTCCAGTCTTAGTTGCGGCATGCAGGATCTTTCATTGTGGTGTGTGGGTTTTCTCTCTCTAACTGTGGTTCATGGGCTCCAGAGAGTGTGGGCTCTGCAGTTTGCAGCACATGGGCTCTCTAGTTGAGGTGCATGGGCCCAGTAGTTATGACCACGCAGCATGTGGGATTTAGTTCCCTGACCAGGGTTCAAACCCACATGCCCTGCATTGGAAGGTGGATTCTTTACTACTGGACCACCGGGGAAGTCCCTATTTCTTTGTTTTTCCAGGTTTCTTTTTTTCTTTTTTGGCTGTGCTGCACAGCATGTGGCATCTTAGTTCCCCAACCAGGGATCAAACCCATGCCCCCTGCAGTGGAAGTGCAGAGTCTTAACCACTGCACCACCAGTCCAGTCCCAGTGGGGTTTTTTTAACGTGAACATTAATTTTTTAATGTATTGTCTCAAACTATCTTTCACATATGGTAATAAGTATTTTTCTTTTCACTAGAATTTTTTAAATTGTACACAAAATTTTATATAGTCTAATATATTACTACTGTTATGATTTCTCCTTCTATTTTTATCCTTAGAAAGTAGACAGAAACTTCATCTAAGTGGCTGTCTAGTATTACAATATGTGGAGATACCATAATTTACTTAACTAATTTACTGTTGAGGATATTTGAACCTTTAGGTTTTTTCTGGTTTTCACCTGTAATAAACTGTGGTCCAGTTTGTTCATATCTCTTTGCATGATCAAAGTATACATGTCTTTTAAGTTTCATGAACATAATAACAGGCTGTAATACCATTGGTAAGCAATATATGAGAATACCTGTTTCCATACATCTTCACTACTGGTATTTTGGGTTTGTTTTTTTTTTATATATATTTTCCAAGCTGTGGGGTGAAAATTGAGTTTTGTTTAATTTTTATTTTGCAGACTACTTGTGAGGTTGTGAATACGTGTGTTTAAATCCATTCAGGGTTTATACTCTGTTAGTGATGTCTTCATGCCCATTGCCCACATTTCTGCTGGGTCATATTTCCTTGCCTGTATATAGCATGAATGTAAATCCTGTTTTATAAATGTGATATTTTTTCCCCCAATTTCCTGTGGCTTGAAAGGTTGCATGTGGTGTTTCTTGCTATCCAGTATTTTAGATTGTGTGGTAGCTTCATTTATAGAAACTTTAGCTTTGATTTTTGTTTCACTCATGTTTTTTTTGTTTCTGTTAATAGATATATTACTCCCATTTGTACTGTACAACAAATTTGTTTGGTCTTGTTTCTGTTGCTTATTTAATTCTTCCTTGTTTCTCTCCATGAATACATTATTAAGTCTTTCTATCCATGAACACAGGATGTATTTCCATTTATCTAACTCTTAATTTTATTAAGCAATGTTTGTAGTTTTCAGTGTACAGTCTTGCACCCTTTAAGGTAAATTTATTCCTCAATAATTTATTCCTTCACTGCTATTTTTCATGGAATTATTTTCATAATTTCCTTTTCAGATTGTTCATTCCTAGTGTATGGAAATACAGCTGATTTTTGTGTGTTGATCTTGTATACTGCAGTTTTTTTTGTTTGTTTGTTTTTTTGTTTTGCAGTACGCGGGTCTCTCACTGTTGTGGCCTCCCGTTGCGGAGCACAGGCTCCAGATGCGCAGGCTCAGCGGCCATGGCTCACAGGCCCAGCCGCTCTGCGGCATGTGGGATCGGGCACGAACCCGTGTCCCCTGCATCGGCAGGCGGACTCTCAACCACTGCGCCACCAGGGAAGCCCATATACTGCAGTTTTGATGACTTGATGTATTAGCTCTAATACCTTTCTTGTGGATTGTTTAGGATTTTCTATATATGGGATGATATCATCAGCAAGTACAGGGGTTTTTTTTCCTTTCTAAAAAAAAAGAAAATACATCATCTTTTGGTGTAAAACCATACATTATTAAAGCCTCATTTTCCAAGAGGAATGGAAAACCAGCTCAAGATTCTAGCCTTGGGAGATACCAGTGGTTGATTCTGGATACTTAAAATTATGCTGTTTCACCAATACACAGTAGAAATTTGATTCCCAAAGGCAGACCTGCTATTTCACACAACAGTTTCAATAAAGTAATTTATTTGTCCTTATGGGTTAGATCAACAGTACAGAAGACGTCAAGCTGACTTAATAGAAGACCTGACGTTGGTTGGCACAAATCCTGCCAGCCAACAGGAGAAATGAGGAAATTCTTTGTTCAATAGCCAAAAGATAAGTGAATAGAATCCCTTACACTTGGGGAAACTTCTGTTTTTAATGAAGTTTAGGGAAATCCATGTTTCTCCATCTCCAGGAAATATCCAATATAAGTAGTTATTTCAGAATGTAAATACATGTATCGGAAAATAAACAATAAAGGAAAGATATATTGTTTAAAACAAATCTCACGAAGAAAACATTGCTGAGTAAATTCAGATATACTACTGATCTCATAGAGCCAGTCATTTTTTACTAAAGGTCATCTGTGTAGAAGAGATTCAGAGAGTTTAATTTTGATTTCCCTCTGCCACAAATCTATAAATATATAAAAGTCACCTAAAACTTACTGTTAAGAAAAATAGCAAAGATATTTGGATAAAATTTTTAAGAAAAATAATAGTGTCTTCTCCCAAACTTTAGTGTTCTCCACACATCACTAAATAAACTTTCTTTGATGATCTCACACACTTCTAACACCCTGCTATGTTATTGAAAATTTTGAATATGTTTCATAAGGGCAGTCTCAGCCCTAACATCATAATCGAGGATTCTTATCCTCTCCTCTGACCAGGCACCTGGACAGCTCTTGGGGAATGCAGGAAACAGGTTTCAAAGGTGAAGATCCTCACCACAGAACCCTTTCCTGAATTTCTAGCTGGGCCACCTCTTTCTCCTTCTGCTGCTTCTCACATCACCTCTCCGTATAACTGAACTTTAAGAGACCCAGGAGAAAGAAGAAATAAGACTTTAAATAATTTATTTGGAGAAGCAGTCAGTGAAGAGGAACAAATCATGTTTCGCTAAAAGAACTGGGACCTTTGACACTCCCTTTTTCGCTCCAGTACCTGGAGCTCTAGCCGGATTGCATTAGTGAAATTTTCATTTGATGGCATTTTAATATTCTGCCTTGATGACTTTTTAGCAACATTTACTTTCAGAGGTCTCGAGTGTTCCCTCGGAGGAAATGAAACATGTCAGAGCCCATTACAAAAATCAAAATTTAAATACCTCGACCACGTTAGGGCTTACACACAATCCCATCCACACTTAAGCCGAAATTCACAACTATTCATTCTCTTGCTCAATCAGTAATGAGTACATTTGATGAAGCATTCCAGGGTCAGGGAACACACGTTAGTGATCCAACTTAACCCATTGATTGCTGGGCCACAAAGGACCAAAACAGGACTTGATTAAATTATAACAATAATTTCCAAAAAGCACCAAAGGAACTGCTTTTTTTTTTTTTTAACGATTGCAATTCCCATAAGTAAAGGAAAAGGGATGACAGTAAGACAGTTGTAGATTAGGTTCAATATCCTTTGGAAATTACTATACGTCTCTATGTCCTGTAAAATAACCTGTTTAGTTTTCCTCCAACTATGGCCATAGTTACTCTGTTATTAAGAGCTGTTGTGTTCTATAACTGGAGGGTCACTGAATGCAATACTTTTGTTTGAGCAACTACCTTAACCCTCTTATACTTCCCTGACTTCCTCAAGAATTTTAACATATTCATGGCAAGAAACATCCCCAGGTTGTGGCATAACTCTCTACAGTGTATTATATTCTATTTGCCTGGCCCCATAGTCTCTTGGATATTGATCTTGTATGCAAAAGCAATGCAAGTCACATGTTGCTACTTGACATCACAGTAAAAGCTTCAAAAATCCAACTCAGTGTATACACAATTGCTATTTTTTTTTAATATAGGAAAGATTCTCTCTCTCTCTCTCTCCTTCTCCTTCTCTTTCATTCACCCCAACTGAATGACATATAATCAGGTAGGGAAATACACTACTTGGTTACATCACTATGGCAAATTTCAAGACCCTTGTTGCTGCTCCTATAGTTCAGCCTACAGTCAATAGGTTAATACTGATGTTTCAGCTCTTCCTCAGGATTTCAGACTGTTTCATTCACTGTGACCCCACAAGGGAATGAAGGTTCCCTGCCTTAGCTTTCTCCTTAAAGAGAATTAAGTAATCTGCCTTGGCTTTCTCCTTAAAGGAATTAAATTAAGTAATCTCCTTTTCAAGAAATAATTAAAAGTGGCCAGGGGCCTGATGGCAAACTGTGGTGTGAACCTGCCTGGACAGAATTTCTTCTGGACCTCTTAGGTCATGTTCTTAATACACTCCCCATAAAACACTAGTAGTACTCTTGTGAATGGCCTGGAACAAGGATGTTAGAACCTGAGGTCAGAGAGTTCCTATGCTCTTCTTAAAGGATACCACTAACCTTCCACATGGTCCAGGGAAGCCTGATAACTCTCACCAATACTTCTCATTGTCAAGGTTAGAAGGGACAACTGTGGGGTTCTCAATGACTTCTAAGATTTATGTATCTTTCATTTACCTTGAGGAGATCTCATTTAAGGGAAGATATACATTCAAATTACTAGTTAAAGGCAACGTTCATTGTTTCTCCTTGTCTTGTTGCTTACTGGTTGCCAGAGACATGCAATATAACTATTATTTGGAAAAGAAAACCATCAAGGAGCAGTGAAACACATTAAGAAAATCCAGCATACCCAGGAGAAAGCTAGAAAAGTGAAAGAAAGTGATTTTCAATAATAATCTGGAAGGAGGTAGTCAAGGTGATTCCTCACTCATTGCCCAGCAGCAAAATCACTGAAAACCTACTTTTAATTAACCCTTTCCTTACTACCTTACCTTGAACCTGGTGCAGCTCCGTGAAACCAATGGTTCTCAGCCACAGTTTCTAGTCCTGCCCATGACTGAATTCAGAAAAGATCCCGTTGCACACTTTAAATTAACAATGCTGATAAAGAATGAAATAATGCCATTTGCAGCAACATGGATGGACCTAGATACTATCATGCTAAGTGAAGTAAGCCAGACAGAGAAAGACAAATATCATATGATATCACTTATATTTGGAATCTAAGACATGGATCGACCTAGAGATTGTCATACCAAGTGAAGTAAGTTAGAAAGAGAAAAACAAATATCATATAATATCACATATATGGAATCTAGAAAAATGGTAGAGATGAACTTAATTGCAAAGCAGAAAGAGAGTCACAGATGTAGAGAATTAACTTATGGTTATCAAGGGGGGAAGGGGAGGTGGGATGAATTGGGAGATTGGGACTGACATACATACACTACCATGTATAAAATAGATAACTAATGAGAACCTACTGTATAACACAGGGAACTTTACTAACTGCTCTGTGGTGACCTAAATGGGAAGTAAATCTAAAAAAGAGTGGATATATGTATACATATGACTGATTCACTTTGCTGTACAGCAAGAAATTAACACAACATTGTAAAGAAACTATATTCCAATAAAAATTAATTTTAAAAAATGATACAAATGAACTTATATGCAAAACAGAAATAGACTCACAGACATAGAAAACAAAGTTACAGTACCAAAGGTGCAAGGGGGGGGCAGGGATAAATTAGGAGCTTGAGATTAACATATACACACTACTATATATAAAATAGATAACCAACGAGGACCTACTATATAGCACAGGGAACTATACTCAATATTTTGTAATAACCTATAAGGGAAAAGAATCTGAAAAAGAATATATATATATATATATATATATAAAACTCAATCACTTTGCTGTACACCTGAAACTAACACAACATTATAAACCAACTATACTTCAATAAATTAATTAATGAATTTAAAACCTTTAAAAAATGATTAATGAAGAGAGGAAGCCATAAAGCATTCTTAATGCTACTACTAGTGCATACTAGTCAAAGTCCTAAGCAATTTAAATTTCTCCAAGAAACTTAGAAGGGAAAAAAAAACAAAACAGTCATTCTCTCTTCCAGTTTCTTAGATATGGAGACAATATTGCGGAAACATCCAAGATTCTGGAAAAAATCTTGAGACTACTAAATTAATTCCATTTGAAATTTTAATAAATGTATTCATGAGCAGTCTTGCTAAATTCATTCTAGTCGTACTAAATTCACTCTCTTCTCTTGCCTTTAATTAACCACCTGGTGCACACACACACACACACACACACACACACACACACACACACACACACTTCAAGTACAATTGAAAAACCCTTCTACACACAATTTAAATCTCTGCTATTTATTTTCCATTTAGTTCAAACCAGAGAATGATTTTTCTTTTTAACTCTCTAGCTCTTTAGGCAAAGACTGTCACATTTATAACTTCTTTTGCCAAAAATCAATGAAAAACTCATATTTAATATTCAAACTTAAAAAATCTCCACAGATGGATGAACTTTAACCTTCACCCTGAAGCTAAGCCCACCTTCTCTCTGGACAGATGCCCCTTACATTAGAAGCTTATCTTCATCTTCATCGACACCTTGGACACCATATCTGGCTTTTTGCTCTCTTTTACTTCTCTGCTTGCAGCCAGAGAGGTGAAGTTTTAAATGTGGCCTAGAACTGTGATTTGTGCCACTTTATTCATTTTAGGAAAAAGGAAAAGGAAAAGGCATAAGGTGTTAGTGAAGAGTGTTTCTTAAACTGTTTCTTGTTTCCATCATTCGTAAATTTGAGATAATGACTATTGTTGTGATTGACTAAGTGCCACAGCATGTGTATAAACTACAGCAAAGTGCTTGGCTTTCTCTTATGGTCATCATCATGAATGTTTGCATCATCGTAACTATTTTTTTCCTGTTGAAATCTGTTTCTTAGACACACCTGGTATTCAACGGATATGATTCATTCCCCTCCTTGCTCCATGGATTCTCTTCGACTTTCTTTTTTCTCCCATATGCTTGGCTTTGGCCTTACCAGCCTTCTGTTTCTATCAGCACTTGTATTTTAACCTAAGAAATAAAACAATGATAAGAGCTTTCAGTGATGGTCTTTCCTAGGCAATATATGTTTTACAAAGATATTAACTATAAGCAAAGGGATAAAGCTGAGGCAGTGGAATATGAGACAGCAGCTGACAGGAAAAGAGGAAAGAATTGGAATTATTAGGATGCTTGGAACTTCTCTGAAAACAAATGATCTTGGTCATCTCCAGGACACTATAATACCAGTTATAAGCACTCATGGTTTTTGGAAAGAAAGAGAGAAAGAAAAGAAAGAAAGAAAGAAAGAAAGAAAGAAAGGAAAGAAAGAAAGAAAGAAAGAAAGAAAGAAAGAAAGAAAGAAAGAAAGAAAGAAAGAAAGAAAGAAAGAAAGAAAGAAAGAAAGAAAGAAAGAAAGAAAGAAAGAAAGAAAGAAAGAAAGAAAGAAAGAGAAAGAAAGAAAGAAAAAGAAAGAAAGAAAGAAAGAAAGAAAGAAAGAAGGAAGGAAGGAAGGAAGGAAGGAAGAGAGAGGGAGAGAAAGAAAGAAAGAAAGGAAGGAAGGAAGGAAGGAAGGAAGGAAGGCAGAGAAAGAGACAGAGAGAGAAGGAGGGAGGGAGGCTGATAAGCAAACCTACTACACATTTTGTTTTCCATAGAAAAATAAGAGGGTCATGGTCTTTAAAATTTTAGTTTATTCTTCTTCTGATCACCCGAGTCTAAGAACATGTCAGCGTAAAAGAGAATTTCTCAAAAGAATCCCAATTCAAAAAATTAGGAGAAACAGAAAACAGATTGTGACCCCATCCAAGTAAAATTTTCTACCAAGAAAATTGATAACAGTTTTCTTCTGTTCTTGAAGGTATTTTCATGTTCTAGATCTTAATATTAAAATCCCCTAAAGGAAAAATTATTTGTTATGTCATGTACACTAGAAAAATAAAACATCTACAAAATAGGAATTTCTAGAAACAGTTCAGAAAGTCTTATTTGGAGGCTTTAACTGAAACTGAGAGAATTGATTTGTTTGTTTTAAGGGCAGAGCCCCAGAATAATTTATTTCTAAATGCTGAG
Organism: Leucopleurus acutus; assembly: GCF_964270905.1. NCBI lineage: Eukaryota > Metazoa > Chordata > Mammalia > Artiodactyla > Delphinidae > Leucopleurus > Leucopleurus acutus. The sequence goes on from NC_139142.1 coordinate 157,913,419, forward strand.
TGTTTGCAGTAAGTTTGCTTGTTGGTCATGTGTAATTTTTAGATCATGATGTGTCATGAAAAAGGAAAGAAAGTCGAGATATAACTATCTCTAAAATTATTGAGCTATGCAAATTTCCCCCCTAGAGTTAGCTAAATATTCTGTTTCCCTATCTATAGAAGTTCTTCATCAGCAGCATAATGATTGTGAGCATTAAGGGAGCTAGGTCTAGCTAAGAGAGGTGGATATTTCTCACGCCAAACCCACTGACAACTATGGGAGAACTCCCTGCTACATCCCTTCACTTGACATGCCTGTGTAATAAAGTCTCAGGCAATAACACCATTCAGAAATATTGTGGTTATAATTTGCAGGGGTTTTATCAGTCTGATCCAGGACCTGTATAGGGATGCTCTGACCCACTTCCTTCTATCGATCTCCACCCTGCCCCTCGCATACATTATAAATCCACCAAGTGGCATGTCGCGCTGCTCTTCTGTAAAGTGAATTTATGCTAATGGCTGTCTGCATATGCTTATATCACATATCTATATTAAGCTTAATAGTCTGTTATATTGCTTCTTAACCCTGTGTCCACACATGATTAACTTTCCTGATTTCTTTCAGAACCGTTATTAACACAGTGTAGCATTTCACTCAATATGTCACTAAGTTTGCCTGCCTAATGCTAGAGTTGGGGTGATTATAAAACTCTTCAGCTTTTGCAAATAAAAAGGCATAGAAAGAATTAAGGGCACATGAAGATAAGCTCCTTTTGGTGTGTGTTTGTACAACTTGAAGCTGGTAAGAGCTTCAAGAAGGAAACTCTTCTTGCTCTACCCTCAAGCTGCTAGTCTATTTTTCAAATTTATTTTATTGAAGTATAGTTGATTTACAATGTTGTGTTAGTTTCTGGTGTACAGCAAAGTGATTCAGTTTTATATATATATATGTTCAGTTCATATTCTTTTTCACAGTTTTTTAGAGGATATTGAATATAGTTCCCTATGCTACACAGGAGGACCTTGTTGCTGATCCATTCTCTATATAATAGTTTGCATCTGCTAACCCCAAACTCCCCCTCCATCCCTCCCCCACCCCCCTCCCCCCTTGGCAACCACAATTCGGTTATCTATGTCTGTTTCTGTTTTGTAGATAAGTTCATTTGTGTCATATTTTAAATTCCACATGTAAGTGATGTATGATGTTTGTCTTTGTCTGATATACTTCACTTAGTATGATAATCTCTAGGTCCATCCATGTTTCTGCAAATGGCACTATTTCACTCTTTTTATGGCTAAGTAGTATTCCATTGTATATATGTACCACATCTTCTTTATCCATTCATCTGTCGGTGGACATTTATGTTGTTTCCGTGTCCTGGCTATTGTAAATAGTGCTGCTATGAATATGGGGCACATGTATCTTTTTGAATTATAATTTTGTCTGGATACATGCCCAGGAGTGGGACTGCTGGATAGAGCAACTCTTATTTTTAGTTTTTTGAGGATCAAACTGCTACTCTAAAACTCCACATTTCTCTAACATTAGTCCAAGAGCAGTTTACCTCTCAACATTTAAACCAGGTTAGGCATATTTCAAAAGCCCAAATTCAGTCATTAATTTTTCTCTTCCTATTAGAAGAACTATTATTAATGACAGTCTTCAGATAAACCACATGAAGGGACAAATCAGACATTTATTCATTTATTCTTATTAAAGGAATATAGATTATAGTGCATATTTAATTTCCCAGGAGAAGATTTCAAGTTGTATTTGTTCCATGAATATCCTTGCAACACTCATTGTAATGTGTCTTTTCCAGATTTTTTTTCAAGTGTAACTGAGTGAACTTAGTTCAAGAATTATAAGCACACATTTTTGCAGGAGTCGGACAGGTAACAGATAGGAGTACAGTGAAATGAATGGCCATGTCTTTTCAGATGGGCTACCTTCTATGTAATTTTTCTACATGTTGCAGGCATGCCAATTGCTGCCAATTTATTCCCAAGAAAGCCTGAAATTATTTTATGTGAAATATTCTAATTTTTTAAAATTATATTATACAGGCAAAGACAAAATAAAGCAGTTTGGAGATGGGCTTCGGCTCAAGGACTGCCTCTTTACAAGCCTTGACTCAGGTCTTCCACACATACCATTGTCCAATGAAATCCCAAGATCCTTCTTGGTTGTCATTTGCAGAAGACCTCATGTGTCCCTCTTGTCTGCAGTAGACTTAATTTGAGGTTAAATCCTATCTCAAGCTGGAGTTTGAATACAAAGGAGATCTAATCTTTGATCTTCTTCAAATATTTGAGGGACTGTAATTTACAAAAAGATGTTTATGAACTTTGCATTTGCCTTCATTGATACCAGTTATGGGACACAATACATACAACCTAAGACAGAGCTTAAAATGTATTTTATATTAAATATGCTAGATAGGCTTATGATATGTTTAAAATATGGCTATCTAATGCACAATGCAGAACATATTAAATCTGTTACATAATATCTGGTTAGATAGTATTTATTTTGTTATGCATTGATATGTCAAAAATAGCTGTAATGCATACATGTTAAATAAATAAAAGATAACATGTTAGTTATCAGATCAAAACTATCCTTGGTAAGGAAACATGCTTTCATTTTAACAAAGACGTTTTATGAGATTTCAGAACTGAATTAATGATTCATAATCCTTGAACGCTGGGATGTTCTCCAGTGAACAAGTTGGCTTGATTTCATGTCTCTTTGTGTCACTGCAAGATCCATGTGTGGGCTGCAAGATTTTATGTGAGACAAAATGCTCGGGAGAGTCTTTTCACACCACGTTGCATTAATGGGGCCATAAGATTTTTTAAACCAAGTTTTCAAATGACTGCTTGCTAATTTCAAATTGCCTTTCTCATTGCCTGCTTTCCTCATTTGTAGCTCTGCCGCAGATTTCACGGAATAAGAATGGTAGGAACACCTAAAATAAGAAGAATATTAATGGCCAAGCAGTAGGCTCAGTTAATTCTAGCAGGTATTTGGGCAATATCAAATACAATCAATGAGTTAAAATGTGGGAAATCTTTTGTTCAGAAACTGGAAGATTATTTTTATTTATTGTTAAATCAAAATGAACTCCTGATTTTTCCAACATATTTTGCTATATATGCATACATATACATATATATATATATATATATATATAATTTTTTTTTTTGGCCACACCACATGGCATGTGGGATCTTAGTTTCCCAACCAGGGATCAAACCCATGCCCCCTGCAGTGGAAGCACAGAGTCTTTACCACTGGACCACCAGGGACATTCCACATTTTGCTATATTTTTAATAGCTGAATATCTTTTACATATTATGAAGAGTAATTCTGGTAAATATGATATTAACCCAATAACCATTTTCATGACACAAGTTACAAACGTCAAGAAAATATACTGATTTTATTACCAAAAAACTATAAACTTTAGTGAAATATTTGAAAGCAAGTTACCAAGTAAAACATGGTAGAGACAACAGATACTAATAAAAGACAAGTACAATTCTTCATAAGGAATACTTAACTATGAATCCTTTACCAGTAACTCTTGTGCTTCAACTTGTTTTTTCGTTTGCCCTTTTAACTAACATTTTCTTTGATTAGACAGACACTTCACTCAAGTAGGATGAGTCATTTAGAGCAACATTTCCTAAAATAAGATCTCTAGGGAAGGGAAAGATTTTGAAATCCATTTAGTGGTGACAAATACATACACTTGGAATATCTCAGTGGTTATTAGCATATTAAGAGATGTGGAGAAAGCTGTTTAATATTACTTAACTCAGTGTGTCTTAAATATTTGGCCAAGGAAATCTAATTTTAAGTAGCACTATTGGGCAGGAAAAGATAAGCTCAGTGGGTTTGGATGCTCAAATCCACAACATTCTTAAGAGAGAACTGTCCTTAAATCACAGCAAGATCCTTTTTGACCCACCTCCTAAAGAAATGGAAATAAAAACAAAAATAAACAAATGAGACCTAATGAAACTTAAAGGCTTTTGAATGGCAAAGGAAACCATAGACAAGATGAAAAGACAACCCTCAGAATGGGAAAAAATATTTGCAAACCAAGCAACTGACAAAGGATTAATCTCCAAAATTTACAAGCAGCTCATGCAGCTCAATATCAAAAAAACAAACAACCCAATCCAAAAATGGGCAGAAGACCTAAACAGACATTTCTCCAAAGAAGATATACAGATTGCCAACAAACACATGAAGGGATACTCATCATCACTAATCATTAGAGAAATGCAAATAAAAACTACAATGAGGTATCACCTCACACAAGTCAGAATGGCCATCATCAAAAAATCTACAAACAATAAATGCTGGAGAGGGTGTGGAGAAAAGAGAACCCTCTTGCACTGTTGGTGAGAATGTAAATTGATACAGCCACTATGGAGAACAGAATGGAGGCTCCTTAAAAACTAAAAATACAGCTACAATATGACCCAGCAATCCCACTACTGGGCATATACCCTGAGAAAACCATCATTCAAAAAGAGTCATGTACCACAATGTTTATGGCAGCTCTATTTACAATAGCCAGGACATGGAAGCCACCTAAGTGTCCATCAACAGATGAATGGATAAAGAAGAAGTGGCACATATATACAATGGAATATTACTCAGCCATAAAAAGAAACAAAACTGAGTTTTTTGTAGTGAGGTGGATGGACCTAGAGTCTGTCATAAGAGTGAAGTAAGTGAGAAAGATAAAAACAAAGACTGTATGCTAACACATATATATGGAATCTAAGAAAAAAAACTGGTTCTGAAGAACCTAGGGGCAGGACTGGAATAAAGACGCAGACCTACTAGAGAATGGACTTGAGGATACGGGGAGGGGGAAGGGTAAGCTGGGACAAAGTGAGAGAGTGGCATGGACATATACACACTAACAAATGTAAAACTGATAGTGAGAAGCAGCCACATAGCACAGGGAGATCAGCTTGGTGCTTTGTGACCACCTAGAGGGGTGGGATTGGGAGGGTGGGAGGGAGGGAGACGCAAGAGAGAAGAGATATGGGGATATATGTATATGTATAGCTGATTCACTTTGTTATAAAGCAGAAACTAACATACCATTGTAAAGCAATTATACACCAATAAAGATGTTAAAAAAAAAAAAGGAGAGAACTGTCTTCAGAATTGTCCCTTGGCTGGCTCATGAGAGATAATCTCTGAGCCCTTGGAATATTTTGCATGATGAGTGGTTTCGTATCAGGCTTGAGTTAGGTTCTCTGGTTGGCAACACTTCACACATGTCGTCACACATCATTGCTGGGAAAATTAAGCATGTCTTTGGTTCCATTGAAAGGACACACTTAGAACCTTGCATATTGTTTCTCCTGGACTCTGCCCTATGTGCCTGCTGTACATTAAATGTCTGCTCCCAGTCCCCTAAATTCATTAGTTGAAATCCTAATGCCAATATCATGATACTAGGAGGTGGGGCCTTTCGGAAGTGATCAGGTTGTTAGGGCAGAGCCCTTATAAAAGAGGCCCTAGAGAGACTCCTTACCCCTCCCATATCAGGATATAAAGAGATCTTGGCACCTGAAAAAGGGGTCTCATTCCACCATGCTGATCTTGGACTTCCAGCCTATAGATTTGTGAGAAATAAACTTTTGTTGTATAAAAGTCACCTAATCTGTGGTATTTAGTTATAGCAGGCCAGATGGACTAAGGCAGTGCCTTTTACTTTTGCTAATTTTAATTTATATCCTTTTGTTGTAATAAATTATAACCATGAGTATAACTACTTTTCTAAGTCCTTTGAGTTGTTCTGGAAATTTGTCAGGCCTGAGGATGGTCTTTGAGACCTCTGACACACCTACTCATTAATATTGCACAGAAAAGAATTTGTAGGGGTGGGAATGTTGAATCCATTTGCAACTAACTGATCTTCCAAAACAATTTTTAAAGAGTGATAATCATGTTAATATTGAGTCCTTTTTGATGCAAACCTAAGAGAAGAAATAAAATAAAAAAACTATCAAGCAGTATTGATGAGCAAGCAGTCGGTAACTTTGACTCTGGCTTGTGTATATTCCATTTATCAAACTGAAAGATAGAGATATCTAACTTTGAATGGGCATGCATATGAGTACAACATACATACACACAACAAATATTCTTTTAACACATGATTTTTACCATTGGATGAAACAAATACATATACCAAAATGAAACTTTTAATGTTTGATATCTGAATTACTGTCTACTATCTTGATTTGAGCTGACTGGTAAGATGGCAAATCATTCTTGTTAAATTATATAATTCCACTTATTTAGAATCTGACCTAAAGACAAACATTATGCCAGGAAATATGTCCCCTCTACTTGATATAGACTGTTAAAATGGTAACTGAGGTATGTCAGATACAAAAAAGTCAATTTTTTGACTGTTCAAATAGTGGTTGAACAATCAGGAAAATCTTTTATCACTCAAACATGGAACAGGTAGGCACCTCAACTGGATTCACTTTTTTGTTGACCATGCTCTGGGATAAAAAGAACATTGGTGATGAAACCAGATAAGAACTAAGAGAGCCAATACAGTGGAATGTTAGACCATTATGCAGACTGAGTGAACAGCATAGAAGAATAAAAAATGGAAAAGGAAATTAGACTTTTCACTAGTGGAAAAAATGACTAGGCAACTCTGGGATATGTTACAACAAGCTCCTGAATAAAATAAATAGGAGTATTTTTCAGGCTGTGGGGATTGAATGAATGCAATCAATTTTCCTTGTGTACTATCAGCATCATTCCAACACACAAGCTCCCTCTAGTGAATTAAAAATCTCACAGCAACTCAGCTGATAAACAGTAGGCATGTGCAATGGTCACTTACCTAGGATGAGATCCTGCACATAACCAGTTAAACCTACAATAACACTGCTTTTTCTTATGAGCTTCCCCTGCAGTAAACCATTTTACAGCCACATTTTCCTTCTTTCCAATGTTAATTATATTTGACATATATATGCATAATGTCCCTTACTTTGACCATAAGACCACTGCATTATTTTCCATGTTAAAAAGCTAGCCTAATTTTTGTTTGGTTCTATAGTACAGTTATCTGTGTTTCTGGAAAACTGATCTTAGTTAAATATGGGATAAATATTATGAAGTTTATTTAATAGACTCAACACAAGTAACTGGCTTTTGGGACATCTCTGCATCCTTGCCACTCAACAAATGTATATTAGACATACAGTACATAAAAAGTAGTACCTTATGCCACAAAGATGAGATACGAATTGCATTGGCTCTCAATAAAGTAGTAATCCTGTCATGAAGGAGTAACACGTATCATTATAATAAAAGGCAGAATGTATAAGAAAACCACAGAAAAAATTGTATTTCTGGAAAAAAAATATAACCATTTACAATAACCCATGTTCCTGCTACTGAAAAGGAAGGTTCTTATCTGAATTGATGGGTTATAGGCTTTGAGCTGAGCAGTGTAATGGAATATTTCCTCAATGGGAGAAATCCAGGGAGGTCAAGTTGCTGAATGAGAAAGTATGAGAGAAGACACCTAGATGGAAAAATAGGGGAGCAGAGGGAAGGCAAGGGTTACTTGAGAGGGGCAGAGGGTGAGGAAGCATGCAAAATGATGGAGAAAGGAAAAAAGTGAGGAAGTAAGAATGATTTGGGCATTTTGCATAAAATAAGGAGTAAGAAAAAAAATCTAATGAGTATTTTAAAGATGTTTTGCTGTGAGATTGTGGTATAAACTTCATTCAGATTCCTAATAAATATTCACTAAACCTCTTTATTCTTCAATAGATTGTTGGGTATTTTTAAATTATTTTATATGTATTTATTATGCCATATATAATAGGTACTCAATAGCTGTTTACTGAATTGAATTCTCTTTGTACTTAATCCCATGAAGAACAGTTCAGTTTTAAGTCTCTTGTGCTTAGCCTAGAAATAAGGATAGGAAAATGTATTGGGGTGATGTCCTTTGGTCAATGAGGCACTTAATGGATTTTTAATCTTGAATGGGGCAGCAATTAACCTGGTGGATAAGAAAACTTGTGAGATATTGTAAGATGGTAGTCAGCTAGAAGCCATGTTCAGAATCACATGGGCTATTTACCGTATGTGATAACTGTATGTCAACCCAGGTTTAGCCATTTAATCAAAGGTATTCCCTCAAGGCTTAAGCAGGGCAGAGCATTTGGAAGAATTTCTAGAAAGTTTTCTATATCAGGGATGAACAATTATTTTTTCATTCCTAGAATCTCAGGTGTCTTCCTGGTGGTCCTGTCTCAAGAATGGTACACCTTAAGTAGTGGTGTGCTAGTAAGCCAGCTCTCTAAAATAGAAAAAGAAAGAAATTAACAATAAAAAAAAGACAAACATAAATAAATTCCGTGATTTGTGGAGTTTGCCAATTTCTGTGGTGTAAATATTTCCACCCTGGCTGATTTCAAGTTACCATTTGTTTAACAACCAGCTCACTGTCACAAACTAGCTACAGCCCACTACAAAAGATAATCCCCAATGCTCTGAGTTGATGACAGGCATCCAAGCTGTCCATGATCAGGGCCTATGTCAGACTTGGAGCTCAGATCTGGAGCCTCAGAGAAAGCCTATGACTTTTCTTCACTGTGGTCCATCTTCTGTGACCCAGCTCCCTCCTCGAATAGGAATGTCCTGGCCATGAGGACATCCCTGTGGACAAATACATCTTGCCATGACCAAGACAAACATTTAGACAAAGGAATAAGCAAAAGGCAAACATCTATGGTCTGTTTACCACTGTCTTTAGATACTTTACAACTTTCTTAACTTCTCTAGTCATGTCATGGTCTACAAAACCAAAATAATGCTGTGTGGAAATTATGAGGTGGGCACATTAAGCTAGGCTTTTTAAAATAGCATCTTGAATCAGATGTATTATGGTTTAATATTTGTAAAACCAAACTGTGTACAAATATTGAAACAAACTTATGGTTACCAAAGGGGAAATGTTGGGGGAGGGGAGGGATAAATCAGGAGTTTGGGATTAACGTACACACACTACTATATATAAAATAGATAACCAACAAATACCTACTGTATAGCACAGGGAACTCTACTCAGTATTTTATAATAACCTATATGGAAAACAAATCTGAAAAAGAATGAATATATGTATATGTTTAACTGAATCACTCTGCTGTACACCTGAAACTAACACAACATTGTAAATCAACTGTACTCCAATAAAATTTTTAAAAATAATAATAAAAAAATAAAATCTACAGACACATTCTACCAGCAGTTTTATGTTGTAAGTGTCAGAGGATCATGGTTCCTTCAAATCCAAGCTCCTACATCCCAAAACATCCGTTAAGAAAATAAAATCATACTTTCCAGAAAAAACAACAAAACAAAACAGAAACCAAAACAACTGAAGTAGTTAGAATGCCTTAAACAGGGGAATGGACTAGACATTTTCACTGTCTGATCAGATAATAAAAGGATTTGAGGGACAGAAAATTTGCTGAGGTCTGCAGGGAGGGTTGGAGAGCTTGGGACATATTTTACAGCTCAAGTGCGGGATCAGGCATTTCAGTAGAAAGTTGCCTTAACTTTCCTCTTCCTGTTCCTTCTCATCTTCTCCCCCTTCAGCTGTGAATAGTGAGAAAAATGACTGAAAACAATAGGCTACTTTACAGCATTTTACACTGAGGCTCTTTCTTCTTTGCCTTTGACTTGTGAATGACTGAGAATTGTTTTACTGAAAAGTTTCTCAGAGAACAGGACTTTTATTTTACCTAATAGTGCCAGAATGGGCAGGAGGCAAACAGTCAGCACCTTGTTTCCAGCCGCCACTCAAGACATTAGAATTGCTAATAGGGTCTCAGGGTTGAGCTGGCTCTGCCTGTCCAGCTTTTCTGCTACTGGTTGCATGTATATGAGGTGGAAACACTTCGCAGATAAGCCACTTGCTTCTCTTTAATTCCATGTTTAGTTGGTCAGGCAAAATATCAGGGGCTTTTAGCATCAAAATGAGAGCCTCTTCTGAAAGCCTGATTCTCAGTGGAGTTGGAACAGAGGGTAAAATAAAAAGTACTGCAATTTATTCCCTTATATAATGAAGTGCAGAGACAGAAGAGAGAGGAGGAATGGAGAGCTACCAGCGTGCTCCATATTAAAAAAGCAGACACTGAAACTCATTTGCAGGAATGTTTTAACTGCACATTCACACTTGATAGCAGAATGTCAGCCATTTACAGCTTAATCAGGCCTTTTTAACCCTTCCCTGCCAAAAGACGCATTAGGATAAGAAATTAGAGCATAGAAGGAAATGTAGAATGAGTAATCGAGTTAGCCCAATAGGAAAAGGTCAATTAGGATCTTTAAAAGAGAAGAAAATGTGAAAATATTATGTCAAATGCTATGGTTACATTTGATGTCTTCAGCAACCAAGGATAAAGATTTTCCTTACAGAGTTTTCTTGCATAAGTAACTAGAAAGTGTTAAGTCCCTTCAAAGTCCATCTTCAAAAAATTCACTTGTTTTGATTAAGATGTGTTGATGCTCTTTGCTTATTTTAAGTGTATAGTATTTCCTAATGTGTCTCATGTCCAAAATATGCAGAAGTTCAAGAAATAATTTATTAAAACATAAAAAGATGATTTCTAGAATTCTATTTAAAATACTAAAATGAAACGTAAAAAGGTTTTTAAGCTTAAATAATAGAAAAATAAAGTATTTAACTGTAGACATCACAAAAGACAATTTAATTAAAAAGTTGAATTAAATAACTTGTGAACCTTTATTTATTTATTGTGTGTGTATGTATATGTGGGTGTGTGTTTAGTTTATAACCAGACCCTTATATTCAGTTCTATAGGAAACTATGATTAAGCTTTTAGAAATAAATAAATAAATTGGCCACTTTATTGGAGGAAGGAAACAGAAATATTATCCAATTGTTTAGAATAGGATCTTAAATCTAAGACCAGAATTTGTTTTGAATATTAAGCCTTATCTTCTACATGAGAAAATATATTCATGAAAGCAAATGTAACCATGCCTCTTTTTTCTTGTGTTCAGGAGATATTTATTCACCAAAATCATAAATATAAAGATACAAGGACCCTTCCCATAGATGTAAGCCCCTACATAGCACTTACCATAATTTAAATGTAGATATTTGAGAGTTCATATCTTTCTCACAATAAACCAGGTCCCAGTGGGCTGATTTGGCAACAGACAGAGGCCAAAGGAAAGGGGTGGGGGTCAGATAATGGAGACAGTACAACAAAAGGGAGCCAAGGTAAAGTGGCACCAATGTCACAATTTTATGTAGAGACAGAAATGGGCTGTAAAATATTCAGCCAGTCTTTTAATATATATATATTTTTTTTGGCAGAGGCAGACATGTCATCACTATGCTTATTGTATAAAGATCTTTTTGCAATATATACAACATAGAAAAATTTAAGAAAACCTGAAAATGACTACTTCTGAACAAGTCACAAATCCACATATATATAATTGGTATGGGGATTCATTCTTCTTTCACTCAAAAAACATTTATCAGAAAACGGTTTCATGCTAGGACTGTCTCAGATTCTGGGGACAGAAGTAAAAAAAATAAACAATCATTGCTTATAGTCTCAGGAAGGAAATACCGTGCTTTAATTTCTATAATAGACACATGAATGAAGTGTTACAGGAGACCAGAGGAGGGGAAAAATTAACACTGAAGGCAAGGATTAAAAAATACTTCATGTGCAGGAAAGATTACATCAGTAACTCACATACTGCAAAACTTTGGATGAGAATGAGAAAATTGTTAAATGAAAGTTACTCTTGTTGTATTCTACTTCCAGTAATAGCAGAGAAAGTGCCCACCAGACAGACTCACATGCAGAAAATGAGTATAAAACCTTCATATAAGATAAAAAACTGCAGGCAGAGTCTAGTGAAAAATGCACAGTAGGAGGGGGAGTGAATTAAGTGAGTTTCCACTTTTTTTCAACTTTTGGGGAAATGAAGCAAAAGAGTTGCTACTTGGTTAACCAGAAATTGGAAACCAAAGGATCTATGACTATTATAAAGATTGGGGAAATCATGGAATGGAAAGAACCAGAAACAGAATCACCAAATTCTGTCTACCTGCATTTCTCACTGACCTTAAATAATGTATCCATGGAACAGACTGAAAGCAATGTAGATAAAGCCAAAAGATTTGAGTAAAGACCAGCTCTAATACCCAAGAAGACATTTGTAGTTAAAATCCAACCAAGATAATTCCCTGGTAAAACAATGGATAAACATTTCATTAGAGAAAAATTACGAATTTAGAATCTCCACATCTTAACACTAATAATGTCCAGAATATAATCTAAAATTATCTGACATAAAGAACCATGAAAATAGAACCTGTGTTCAAGAGAAAAGTAAATCAACTGAAACTAGCCTGGAAATGACCCAGGTGTTGGAACCAGCAAGCAGGAATTTTAAAGCAGTATATGTAACTTTCCTCATTTAAGTAAAACTATACATGCTCACTATGAATAAAAATAAAACAAAAATAAAATAAAATAATACAAAACAGTTTCAGAGAAAAAGAATGATTAAAAAAAAACAAGATCAAAACAAGAGAAACACTTCAAGTATAAAGACATAGACTGAAAGTAAATGGATAGATATCACTGTAAACAGTATATATAAGGAGGAACAAGTGGCTATATTAATATCAGATAGAATAGATTTTAAGATATAAAGTATTAGCAGAGATAAGAGGGATTTATCCTAATGATGAATAGATCAATTAATCAAGAGGATATAACAATTATATATGTAATATGTATCAAATAATATAGCTAAGAATAAACAAAAACTAACAGAATTAAAGAATAGAAGTAGATAATTCTACAATCATAGTTGAAGATATTAATATTCCCTCAGCAATCAGTGAAACAATGATAGAAGATCAACAAAGATCTGAACAATGCTATCAACTACTTTTACTTGAATAATATTTATAAAATATCAAAAACCTACAAACCTTGTATCTTTACAAGGGCACATAGTATGTTTACCAAAAAAGACCATATGCTACATCATAAAACAAATTTTCATGAATAATAAAAGACTGAAATAAATCAGAGTATATTTTTGACCAAACTGGTTTTATACTAGAAATTAATAATAACAATAATAACGAAACAAGAAAAACACCAAATATATAAAAATTAAAAAACAATTTTGGGAATTCCCTGGTGGTCCAGTGGCTGAATCCACGCTCCCTATGCAGGGAGCCTGGGTTAGATCCCAGTCAGGGAACTAGGTCTCAAATGCTGCATCTAAGAGTTCGCATGCCATGACTGAAAAAAACAAAAGAATCCCACATGCTGCAATGAAGATCCTGCATGCTGCAACTAAGACCCAGCACAACCAAATAAATAAATATTAAAAAACAAAAAAAAAATTCAATAACATAAGAAAGATAAGAAATTACATGCTTATATAAAATCTAGAGAAGAAATTACAAGAGAAGTTAGAAAATATGTTGAATGGCTATCCAGTATGCATGGTCAGAACCACTCGAGGTGACTGTTCTCTTACTGTCTGTCCATCCCCTGCTTGACCAGTGCCTGCTTCACCTACATCCTACTCACCTGACTGACCTTCCTACATACTTGCCCCAGGCCCCAGCTAGTGACTGTTCCTATCAAACGGGCAGTGAGGGACATACACCTCTGCTAGTTTCCTTGGTAACTGATGAGCTAACCTGACCTTAATTACCCCTGTAAATGGCAATCTCCTCTTCCCCCCGGAAGCAAAGACTGCCGTCATGCTCTGCCCACCCTCTGCCACACATGGTGGGGTGTCACTCCAGGACGTTGCTTCAGGCATGTAAGATCCCCCATCCAGTAAACCACTGATGTCTCTGTTGCTGACTCTGGTCTCTTTCTTTGGTCTTGAAGCTGAGTAAGCACAGGGCTTGTAGGCCTGTGGGGTGCAGCCCAATACAGCGTACCAAAATTTCAGGGATGAAGTTAATGCAGTACTTAGGGAAATTTTATAGCTTTAAATGTTTGTATTAGAAAGGAAGAAATATCTAAATCCAATCAACTGAGTCTCCATCTTAAGAAATTAGTGAAAAGAGAGCAAATTACCAGACAGAATGGAAAGAAAAAGAATTATAAGAGCAGAAATCAATGAAATAGAAAATGAGGAAATAATACTATGAATAACTTTATGCCAATAAATGTGACAATCCAGATGAAATAGACAAATTCATCAGAGAAAATTAAATTTTTGTTAAAAACAAAAACTACCAACTGAACCAGAAAGAAATATAAAAGTTGAATAGCTCTAATCAGTTTTTTTTTAATTGAATCTTAAATGAAGGGCCTTTCCCACTGCAGAGTTTGGGGAGGGAGGGTCCCTAAACCTCTGTCACTCTGCAAGTTTTAGTGTCACCATTCCCACTCTCAAATTTGGTAATTTACTAGAAAGACTCTCAGAACTCACTGAAGTTGTTATATTTAAGGTTATGACATATTGTAGTAAAAGGATACAGATTAAAAATCATCCAAAGGGAGAGAGCCATGGTGTAGAGTACAGAAAATTTCCAAAAACAAATCTTCAATTTTCCTCTGCCAGTGGAGTCATGGACAGTGCTAATTTTTCGCAGCAACAACGTATATTGATATACATGGAGTATTGCCAAACAGGGAAGCTCATCTTAGCCTCATTAATCCAGTTCTATTGAGCTCAGTCACTCACATAGATGTGGTTGACCACACAAGTGGACATGTGGCTGACCTTTAGTCACTAGCACTTATGGAAGTGGAGCTGTTACAGTGTAGCCCAAAGCCCCACCGTAAATTTCATTGTTAAAATGTCTGGTGTGGCCCAAGACTCCCAGGTAAACAATGGCACTCTTATCAGGCAGGATGTTCCAAGGTTTAGAGATCACCTCCCAGGAGCTAAGATCAAAGGCCAGACCTTTGGATAAGGCAAATTCTTTACTACACACCCATGAAGAAAACTCCAGATCCAGGTATCCTCCTTAGTAAATTCAACCACTCAAGGAAGAAATAATATTAATACAAAAAAAATTTTCAGAAAATAGAGAAGAAAATGTTTACTCTGCCATTTTATGATGGCAGTAGAAGTGTGATAATAAAAGGAGACAAATATATCAGTTTTTGTTTTGTTTTGTTTTGTTTTGTTTTTTTGCGGTACGCGGGCCTCTCACTGCTGTGGCCTCTCCCGTTGCGGAGCACCGGCTCCGGACGCGCAGGCTCAGCGGCCATGGCTCACGGGCCCAGCTGTTCCGCGGCACGTGGGATCTTCCCGTACCGGGGCACGAACCCGTGTCCCCTACATCGGCAGGCGGACTCTCAACCACTGCGCCACCAGGGAAGCCCAAATGTATCAGTTTTGAATATGGACACAAAAATTCTTAACAAAGTACTAGCAAGTTAAATCCATCAAGACATAGAGGATCATACATAATAACCAAGTGAGCTGTATCCCAGGAATTCAGTATTGTTTCAACATTTGAAAAGCCAACCAGTGTAACTACACAGAATAAAGGAGAAAGACATATGATCATTGAAGTAGATGATGAAAAAATTCATTTGACATATTTTGACATCCATTCATGGAAAAAAGAAAAGGAAAAAACTAGGTAAACTAAATATAGAAGGAAATGTCCTCAATCTAAGTAAACAGGTATATGAGAAACATATAGTTAAACCATCCTCCACAGTGAATGGATCAATGCCCCTACCTTGGATCAAGAACAGGCAAAATGTCTGCTCTCACCATTATTTTCAACAGTGTCCTGCAGTTTTATCCAAAGCAATATGATAAAGAAAAGAAAAAAGGCATACAGTTTGGAAAGGGAGAAATAAAACTGACTTTATTTGCAAAGGACATAATAGCTTGCAGGCAAAATCCTAAGGAATTTAGAAAAAAAATATTTTAGAAATAAGAGTAACTTAGTAAGGTTGAAGGATACAAAATCTATATAAAAAATAAAAATAAATTGTATGTGTACTAGCAAGGAAAAATTTGAAAATGAAATTTTAAAAATATCTCCACTTACAACAGCATTGAAAAATATAACAAAATATATGCAAGGCTTGTACGTTGAAAATGACATAACACTGCAAAAGGAAATTTTAATAGATCTAATAGTGGAGAAATATACCAGATTCATGGATAGTAGAAGCTGAATTGGAACAGTTGATTTTTGACAAAGGAGGCAATGGGGAAAAAAAAAGCCTTCAAGAAATAGTGCTGGCATAACACTGGGAGATCAGCTCAGTGCTTTGTGACCACCTAGAGGGGTGGGAGGGAGAGAGATGCAAGAGGGAAGAGATATGGGAACATATGTATATGTATAACTGATTCACTTTGTTATAATGTAGAAACTAACACACCATTGTAAAGCAATTATATTCCAATAAAGATGTTAAAAAAAAAAAGAAATAGTGCTGGAACAAATGTATATCTGCATGGAAAAGAAATTTCAACTCTTTCCTCACATAATAAACAAAACGGATCATACATTATAAAACTATCAAGTATATAACAGAAAATAAAGAGAAAACTGTGATATTGGGCTAGAGCCATATTTTATAAATAGGACAGAAAAAGCACAACCTCAAAAAGTGAAACTAATGATAATGATAATAATGACTATGCCATTAAAAACATTTGCTTTTTGAAAAAATGCAGTTAAGAAAACATAATAGGGAAACCACAGAATGCTGAAAATATTTGCAAAGCATTTATCTCTCAAAAGGCTTATGATATCAAGAATTTGTAAAAGAAAAAAAACTTTAAGAATTGAGTAAAAAAACAAACAATTAAAAATTGGGCAAATGGTTAGTGCAAACAGTTCACAACAGAAGATGAATGACAATAAACATGAAAAGACACTCAGCATCACTGATCATCAAGGTGATACAAATTAAGACCCATACACATATATTCAATAGAATATTACTCAGCCATAAAAAATGAAAAAACTCCTGCCATTTATGACAACATGAATGGCCCTTAAAGATATTATACTAAGTGAAATAAGCCAAAGACAAATACTGTATGATCTCACAAGTGAAATCTAAAACAAACAAACAAAAATCCCAAAAAACTATTTAAAAAAAGAGAGACAGAGTGATCAGAGATCAGATTTGTGGTTACCAGAAGTGGAGGGTGGAGAAGAAGGAATTGGATAAAGGTGGTCAAAAGGCACAAACTTCTAGTTGTAAGATGAATAAGTATAGGGACATAATGTACAACATAATGATTATAGTTAATACTGCTGTATGGTATACAGGAGAATTGTTAAGAGAGTAAATCCTGAGTTCTCATCATGAAGAAAATTTTTTTTTCTTTTTCTTTTTACTGTAGCTATGTGAAATGATGAATGCTAACTATATTTATTCTGGTAATCATTTCACATAATATATATAAGTCAAACCATTATGCCCTACACCTTAAACCTATAGAGTGATGTATGTCAATTATATCTCAATACAATTGGGAAAAAAAACAAACCTTGAGACCACAATGATACATCATTTTACACCCATATATTTAAACTTCAAAAATCTAAAGATATGAGAGAAACCGGAACTCTCATATCTTGCTGGTGGGATTGCAAAATGGTATAGCCACGTTGGAAAACAATATTGACATCTGTTATAGCGTTAAACTTACATACTATATTTATTATATGATGCAGCAATCTGACTCCTAAGTATTCACCCAAAGGAAATGATAGCATGATTTCACAGGGATACTTTCATGTGTTTGTTCAAAGCAGTTATATCTATGAATGAATCTCAGCAACATTATGCAAAGTTAAAGAAATCAAACCCAAATGACAAAATATTGTATGATTCTAAGGTATGAAATTCTAGGAAAGGCAGAATTATAATGACAGAAAGCACATCAGTGGTTGCCTATGCCTACAGGTCAGCAACTGACTGCAAAATCCACAAGGGAACTCTAGGGATATGGAGACATTCTATATCCTGATGGTGTTGGTGGTCACATGACAGACACCATCAAATGTATACTTTAAAACTGCACATTTTGTTGTACCTTAATAATGATAAAAATAATAAATTCTGCCAACTATTTAAAAGATTATTATACTTATAGTGTCCGCCGGGGTATACTTACTGTCCTTTTTTCAGAGTCAAGACCCTGGTTCGGATAGCCAGCCATAAGACAACAATACAGCAGGATGAAGAGAGGAACTTTCTTTCTAAGGCAGAGCCTCATATTTTTAATATTATTCTGAAGGCAATTTCCACAGATGTAGCCCACAAACCCTTCCTTCATAACTGCTGGGATAAGCTTTGCTTCTGAGCTCTGTGTTGAACTCTAATTTTTAGTTACTCTATGTGTCCAGATTATCTCCTTGATTCCTTTCTCCACCAAAGCAACAAACAGGTTGAGGAAAAAAAACAAAACCAGTAATGAATTTGACTATTGCTTTCAGGTAAATGGAATTCTCCAAATGCAGTTATTTCCCCATGCATTTTTAATCTGTAGATCCCCCTTCTATCCTTTCTACAGAGAGTTCCTAGTTAAGTATTGCTGAAATTAGACTCTCAAAAGCAACTCTGACTGAAAGAGCAACATTTCAATTAAACGAATAATCAAATTCAAAATGTTATTTGAATAATTTGTGTTCTTAAATTAAGCACGTATATTTTTTTCTTTGCAAGTAGGCTATAAATTACATTTTCCGCTACATTGACAGTAAACGGGTAATTAATATCTCAACTTTTCTTTCTCAATGTTGATTTAAAAAATAAAATTAAAAATAAGCACAGAATATAAATCAGCACAGAACATAATCAGCTATCCCAGATTAGATGTGATTACCTATCTTCTGTTTATCCTACTTTCTCTGGAATGCATTCTTCTGTTTTGGAGTGTTGCCTGGACCAAAGAGAGCATGGTACACACAAGACAAAAGTTTATATAATTGTAGAGGTGGTAACTGAAACTTTAGTGGCATAATAAAATCTATTAAATGATTATTAGACATTTTTCTACTCCAAATATATAAATAATTGTCATATCAATAAGGCACATTATATTTAACATATTATTTCCACTGTAACTCTCTTAACCATTGAGAGAAGATAATTTACTGAGAAACTAAAAGGTTAATCCTTAGTTTATACTTTCTAAAGGTTCTATTATTTTGATAGAGGGAACCATGAAATGTTATTTTAAAATAGTCATAAGCGGATTTTGTGTGTGCCAGGCAGTGTTGTAAATGCTTTAAACATACCAATTCATTTAAGTTTCACATTAATCCTAGAAGGATGTTACTTTTACTATTTTTCAGATTTCACAAGTTAAGGGCATGGTCCTCCATAAGACTGCCTGCACTTCAGATACCAGCCACAAACTCAGTTGTTCCCAAGTTACCTGTGATTCTGACCAACGGGCTAAGATTTGGGGGTTCCCACTACCCCCTCAGGTGTGATAATTTCCTAGATTTACTCACAGAGCTCAGGAAAGCACTACACTTATGATACAGTTTTATTATAATGGATACAAATCAGGACCAGCCAATGAAAAGATGCATAATGGGAGCCTGGGATGGTCCCAAATGCTACATTTCCATGTCCTCAGGACATGTTACCTTCTTAGCACATGGATGTATGATTATCAACTAGGGAAGTGCACCTGAGCACTGGTGTCCATCGTCTTTACTGGGGTTTCCTTCCATAGACATAACTGAACATCACTGAACTCAAGTTCCAGACTCCCTCCAGTTTCTGGATGTGGGGAGATCAGGCCAATACCATGTGGTTGGTCTTTCTGACATGAATAGCTCTCATCCTGAAATATCTGGGGGCCCACTATGTGCCAATGTATCAGCATAAACCCAGGTATGATTTAGGGACCCACCATGAATAGCAAAGACACTCCTATGACTTGGGAAACTCCAAGGGCTTAGAGTCTCCCTCCCAGGAACCAGAAAAAAAGGCCATAAATTCTTTATTATACAACAATGGATCAATCTAATGAACATTGGTCTCCTCTTGCAGCATTGTCTCTCTCCAACATTCCTTGAAAAGCCACACCAGAAAACTGTCTTAAGGACACTGGGAGCACATCTTTCCTACCACATCAGCAGTATCTGTCAAACCCAAAGATGGTTTTCAAATAGTAGTAGGTAAACCACCCTTAGAGTGAACTAAATCAAAAGGCAGGAATCAAAACTAGACACTTCTCTGTCTCATTCATGCACTCTGTCTCCAATTGTTGACAATCCTCTCAGATCTTCTAATCCACCTCTAGCCCTTGATAACATGCTTCTAGCACAGCTGTTCTCTTTTCACAAGTGCCCAGTACTAACCCTACACTCACACTCACAGTGTCTATTTCTTCCTGACCATGTGTTTTGTCACCTTCACCATCCCCTCCACTCACGACTTAGCTCCACATAACTTTGAGATCTTCTCAGCATTTATGTATCTTTCAAACTTAAGAGACAATACTAAATTTAAAGGAATGTGATATGGCTTCGGCATATTTGCCACCAAACTAGTCTTCTGATTTTATTTTTCTCAATGAGCATTATTATGACTTTCTGTTTTTTCCCAACCAAATAACAAAATACTAATTCTACTCTAGGGGGGAAAAAATGAACTTCTCTTTCTTTTAGAATCTCTCTTCATCTTGATAACATCAAACATATTACTTTAAAATCAGGCTTGTAAGTTACATTTATGTATCAAAATATCACTCAAATGTAAAAAAAAAAAGTAAATAAACAATGCTTTATAGAAATAACATGCTTCTTTTCATTGCCTTCAAGATCTTTTAATAACAAGATTCTTCTTATGGTTGTAAAGATATTTTAATACCATTTTAATACTTTGTTTTTAAACTAGAAGATGAATTTATTGTTGATTTTTCTACTCATTTACCTGCTCATTAAATCTAATGTAGTACAAATATAGACAAATATTTGGGATTTTTACTTTAGGTGTCAGTTGTATAAGAAGAGTGCCACATATATATCCCATTGTCCTTCTGATAACTACGCTACATAGTTGGCTTATTATCAGTTCATTAATTCACTAAGGTCACATGTCATTTTGTTTGTTTTCTTGTTCTGTGTTTTCTTACATAAACAGAAATTCTTTGCCATGCTGTTCATTGTTTGAATTTCAGGACAGGACTTAGTTTAGTATTTGCCAAAACTAATTTACAAATTGTAAGGCATGAAATAATAATTAACATACCCTTCTTATTACTTCCCACACACACAAAAAATCTATATATGTTTATTGGTTTTATTCTGGTGATTTTTTGGATGCTACTAATATTCTCAAATATACCAAGGAAATCTAAGTGAATGTCATCATTTATAACTTAAGAGTGAACATCAACAAGCTAATAAGTAGGCTTCTGATTCTGGAGGGAATTATTTGACTACTGAGAGTCAGGATATGTGATTCCAGTTGCACTCTGCTAGTTACTCGTGTGACATTGAAAAAGTTACAACTTCAGCTGTGAAATAAGACTAGATGATTTCTGAGGTCCCTTCCAGAGAAGACCACTGTTTAATGACTTATTAATTTGTGGGTTGACATTGACAACATCTTCCCTCAGAAGAAAATACAAGTTCCAAATTCAATTCTATATTCTGATCTATTAGGTGACCATTATAGCCCTCTTTTCCACACTTACTGTCTTAATCATTAAAGGAATGGCCAAAAATAAAAGAAAAAGAAAAGGAGGAAGGAAGGAAGGGGGGGAGAGAGAGAGAGACAGAGAGACAGAGAGAGAAAGAAAGAGATAAGAAAGAAAGAAAGAAAGAAAGAAAGAAAGAAAGAAAGAAAGAAAGAAAGAAAGAAAGAAGGAAAGAAAGAGGAAGGAAGGGAGGGAGGGAGGGAGGGAGGAAGGAAGGAAGGAATGAGTTAAGAAAGAAAATAAAGAACACAACCATTTGCTTCTGAGTTTAATATTGAAGTTGTTACTTATAACTAATTTTAGGCAGCTGATTCATTTTCCATCTCAAAAATCTTGCATTTACTATTTTAGCTTTTAAATGAAAAATATCTTTGTTCCTGAGAAATTGTTACATTTGCAAACATCTTTCTTTTTTTTTTTTTTGTTTTCTCTCAATGAACCAAAAAGTATAATGATGTTTGCTGCAAAAATGAAGGAAGGAAGATAAGGGGTAAATGGAAATTCCCTGATTACTTCATGAATTCTCAAATGTTCTTTCTGTAGTATGTGGGTGGAAATAATTATATGCATTTTACAGAAGGAAAATAGTGGCAGAGTAAGGTATCTCCTGAAGTTAAAGCTGGAGGAAGTTCTCAGACCTTATAAGAACTGATGGTACAACATTTCCTCCACATGAAACTATACGATTTCTATTTTATTGTGTACTTGACATTTTAGATAGTATGGTTTGCCAATTGAAGAAAGCTAAAACAATCAAAAATTTCTCTACATCGATTCTCAATGTCTAAGAATATTCCTGACTCTCATTTCTTATCAACAGTTCTATTCCCTGACTTACAGTTAATTAGAATGATCTATGTACTAAGCTCATTAACCTACCTCGATGGAACATTTTGTTAATGAAAAAATAAAAAGTCACTATCTCGTAACTCATGAATGGTAAATCATGGTATTGATGCTGCTTCCACAAAAGGAAACTTTAAGCATTTTTTTCATTTTTTATATATAACTATACTTTTGAATAAAAAATTAGCAAGTATTTAAAGCCACTGAGTATTAAGTGAGGTTGGAAAAAAATCCATAATACAAAGTCTCCCTAATCACCATAGTACAGTAATATTAGAAAACCTGATACTGCAAAACAGAGTATCACACCCTGTTTTGAAATGAATGTGCATCTGTTATCAGTATCCTCAAAGATAAAAACAACAATAACAACAAAACTTGGATTTTTGTCTACATACTAGAATGTGAAATAAGGAGTAGTCATTACTTATTCAATCTGGTACTTTTATACATCAGTGATTTTTGATTGGAGGAAGTAGGAGAATGGACACCAGGCCACCCTACAGAGGTTAGGATTCTAATGAATCACCAAAGCCATGTCAAAAGATTGTGATGTTACCAGTCCTCCTTGGAACTGGCAATATTTGAGAAACATAGCTACAATACTTCAGTGAGCTACCATTACCAATGGAAATGTGTTGCCTCCTTTAAGGAAATGAAAATTAAAAAAGAAAGAAAGAAAGAAAGAGACTGATGACCATTTTGTATATAATTCAGGAGTGCAAACTCAAATTTCCGCAATGGTCAGATGGTTAATATAAAAGGGTGACTCTTCGAGGAGAAGGAGTATAATACTAAGTGGCAGGCAGAAACTGTGGAAATCTGTAGCATGTTTATCTTATCTAACAGTGTTCAATTATTTTTTTTAAATATAGAGTTAGTCAAATAAATCACATGTGAATGCTGTTGGGTTTTGATCTTTAGCAAATCATCACAGCAGATAAAAATCAAGAGGGAGCCCATATTTTTTCTTATTATGGCTTAAATATTGATCAAAATAACTGAATATACGTCAATGGCTTGTAGGCGGGTTTCTCAACCTCACCATGGTTGGCACTTTGGGGTGGCTAATGCTTTGTTGTCAGGAAAAGTTGTGTGCACTGTAAGATGTTTAGCAGCATCTCTGGCCTCTCCCAACTAGATGCCAGTAGCATCATCTTCTCTTCCACTGCAAGTCATAACATATCAAAATGTCTTCAGACATTGCCAAGTATCCCTTGTCGGGCAAGATTGCCTCCAGTGGAGAGCCACTGGTTTCAAATAAAAGTCAAAGTTTATAAATGTTTATGAAGATATTTTTATTAATAAACAAAAGAGAATGAAGATAAAGCATTTGCATTAATGTAACGACATTAGAAAATGAAGACAAAAACAAGCCCAAGATTAAGAAACAGAAGAAAATAATTTTAAAAAGGATAAGTTAATTATAAAAGCAGAGTTAATATTGATCATCTCCTTAAATCTATAGTTTATTCTTTGAGGGGAAAAGTAATACTTACTGGCAAATATAACTCCAAAAAAGAGCAGAAAATCCCAACAAATACATAAAGAATTTAAAAGATACTAAGATGTTAAAGTATAAGAAGATATGTATGAATTTATGTGAAAATACTTAAAAATATCAGTGAAAAAAGATTATTTACTAAGAAAATAGAATGCAAAATTGACTGAAAGGATGCTAAATGTAAGATTTTTTTTAATCATTAAAAAATAACAGCAGAGGGCTTCCCTCGTGGCGCAGTGATTGAGAGTCCACCTGCCGATGCAGGGGACACGGGTTCGTGCCCTGGTCTGGGAAGATCCCACATGCCGTGGAGCAGCTAGGCCCGTGAACCATGGCCGCTGAGCCTGCACGTCCGGAGCCTGTGCTCCACAACAGGAGAGGCCAAAACAGTGAGAGGTCCACGTACCGCCAAAAAAATAATAATAATAAAAAATAATAATAAAATAAAATAACAGCATAAAAAGGGTGCCAGGCTACAAAGTATTCTGAAACTTTCAGAAAAAGAAAGAAAGAAAGGGAGAAAAGCTAAATTATATATTACACAAAATTTTGAGAGTAGAAAACAATATAACATATTAATTTATTTTTCAGTTTGTAACTATTTTTTTATTAGGAAAGGTTCCCTCTCAAAAAGGAGGAAAATTTATGTGTGTATCCCAACAAAGAGGCTTCATCAGAGTTAAAGCATCAGAGGAAATCCCAATATCACTACCATTAATAATAGTTATTTTGCCACTGCAATATGATAAGCCATATAAAACAGAGACAAAAACACAGGAAAAGATGAAAAAAATATATATATACATATATATATTTATATATATATATTTATATATATGTAAATTTCTACCTGGAATAGAAAGATACCTCCTTAACCTGAAAAATGAAATACACCATCCTAAATAGAGAAATGTTGAGAGCATCTCTTCTAAAATAAGCAGAAAAAACAATGCCTAATATCACTACTTCTATTCAACTTTGTTTTGAGAAACTGGCCAATACAATAAGAAAAGAAAAAAATAAAGGCACTAATATTAGAAAGGGGGAAATAAAACTGATTAATTTGCAGTTGATAGGGTCTATGTAGAGAATGCTAAAATATCAATAAATTAGTATAAATAATATGAGTTTAGAAAGGTGTTTGAATATCCAGAGTCAAGTACATTTCTATACACTATCAAAAGCAACTAGAAAATATTTTTCTAAAAATACACAATTTAGGAATTCCCTGGAGACACAGTGGTTGAGAGTCCGCCTGCCGATGCAGGGGACGTGGGTTCGTGCCCCAGTCTGGGAAGATCCCACATGCTGCAGAGTGGCTGGGCCTGTGAGCCATGGCCACTGAGCCTGTGCGTCCAAATCCTGTGCTCCGCAACAGGAGAGGCCACAACAGTGAGAGGCCCGCGTACCGCAAAAAAAAAAAAAAAAAAAGAATACACCATTTAGGCAGGCTTCATTATGGCAGAAGAGTAAGACATGGAGATCCCCTTCCTCCCCGCAAATACATCTACATGTGGAACAACTCCTACAGAACACCTACTGAACGCTGGCAGAAGACCTTAGATCTCCCCAAAGGCAAGAAACTCCCCACGTACTTGGGTAGGGCAAAATAAACAAGAAAAAACACAGACAAAAGAATAGGGATGGGACCTGCACCAGTGGGAGGGGGCTGTGAAGGAGGAAAGGTTTCAACACGTTAGGAAGCCCCTTCACAGGCAGAGACTGCGTGTGGCAGAGGGGGGAAGCTTCGGAGCCATGGAGGAGAGTGCAGCAACAGGGGTGTGGAGGGCAAAGCGGGGAGATTCCCGCACAGAGGATCGGTGCCGACTGGCACTCACCAGCCCGAGAGGCTTGTCTGCTCACCCGTCGGGACGGCGGGGGCTGGGAGCTGAGACTCCAGCTTTGGTGGATCCCAGGGAGAGGACTGGGTTTGGCTGTGGGAACACAGCCTGAAGGGGCTAGTGTGCCACAGCTAGCCTGGAGGGAGCCCGGGAAAAAGTCTAGAGCTGCAGAAAGGCAAGAGACTTTTTCTTGCCTCTTTGTTTCCTGGTGTGGGAGGAGAGAGGATTAAGAGCGCCACTTATAGGCGCTCCAGAGACAGGTGCAAGCTGCAGTTATCAGCGTGGACCCCAGAGACGGGTAAGAGACGCTAAGGCTGCTGCTGCAGCCACCAAGAAGCCTGTGTGCAAGCACAGGTCACTATCCCTCCTCCCCTCCCGGGAGGCTGTGCAGCCCGCCACTGCCAGCATGCTGGGATCCAGGGACAACTTAACCCGGAGAACGCACGGCGCGCCTCAGGCTGGTGCAAAGTCACACTGGCCTCTGCAGCCACAGGCTCGCCCCGCATCCGTACCCCTCCCTCCCACCGGCCTGCGTGAGCCAGAGCCCCCGAATGAGTTGCTCCTTTAACCCCGTCCTGTCTGAGCGAAGAACAGATGTCCTCAGGCGACCTACATGCAGAGGCAGGGCCAATCCAAAGCTGAACCCCAGGAGCTGTGCGAACAAATAAGAGAAAGGGAAATTTCTCCCAGCAGCCTCAGAAGCAGTGGATTAAAGCTCCACAATCAACTTGATGTACCCTGCATCTGTGGAATATCTGAATAGACAACGAATCATTCCAAACTGAGGGGGTGGACTTTGGGAGCAACGATATATATATCTTTTCCCATTTTTCTCTTTTTGTGAGTGTGTATGTGTATGCTTCTGTGTGAGATTTTGTCTATATAGCTTTGCTTTTACCATTTGTCCTAGGGTTCTGTCTGTCCTTTTTTCTTTTTTTTAGTATAGTTTTTATCATTGGTGGATTTGTTTTTGGTATACTTACTCTTTTCTTTCTTGCTTTCTTTTTTATTTTTAAAACTTTTTATAATTATTTTTTTATTTTAATAAATTTATTTTATTTTATCTTTGACATTCTTTTTTTTTCTCCATTTTATTCTGAGCCATGTGGATGAGAGGTTCCTGGTGCTCCAACCAGGCGTCAGGGCTCTGCCTCTGAGGTCGGAGAGCCAAGTTCAGGACATGGGTCCACCAGAGAGCTCCCAGTTCCACATAATATGAAATGGCGAAAATCTCTCAGAGATCTCCATCTCAACACTGAGACCCAGCTCCACTTAACGACCAGCAAGCTAGAGTGCTGGACACCCTATGCCAAATGATGAGGAAGACAGGAACACAACTCCACCCATGAAAAGAGAGGCTGCCTAAAATCATAATAAGGTCACAGAGACACCAAAACACACCACCAGATGTGGATCTGCCCACCAGAAAGATGAAATCCAGCCTCATCCACCAAAACACAGGCACTAGTCCCCTCCACCAGTAAACCTACACAACGCACTGAACCAACCTTAGCCTCTGGGGGTTGACACCAAAAAAAAAGGGAACTACGAACCTGCAGCCTGGAAAAAGAAGACCCCAAACACAGTAAGTTAAGCAAGATGAGAAGACAGAAGAACACACAGCAGATGAAGGAGTAAGGTAAAAACCCACCAGACCTAACAAATGAAGAGGAAATAGGCAGTCTACCTGAAAAACAATTCAGAATAATGACATTAAAGATGGTCCAAAATCTTGGAACTAGAATGGAGAAAATAAAAGAAACATGTAACAAGGACCTAGAAGAACTATAGAGCAAGCAAACAATGATGAACAACACAAAAAATGAAATTAAAAATTCTCTAGAAGGAATCAATAGCAGAATAACTGAGGCAAAAGAACGGATAAGTGACCTGGAAGATAAAATAGTGGAAATAACTACTACAGACCAGAATAAAGAAAAAAGAATGAAAAGAACTGAGGACAGTCTCAGAGACCTCTGGGAACACATTAAATGCACCAACATTCGAATTATAGGGGTTCCAGAAGAAGAAGAGAAAAAGAAAGGGACTGAGAAAATATTTTAAGAGATTATAGTTGAAAACTTCCCTAATAATGGAAAGGAAATAGTCAATCAAGTCCAGAAGCAAAGACAGTCCCATACAGGATAAATCCAAGGAGAAACACGCCAAGACACATATTAATCAAACTTTCAAGAAATAGCACAAAGAAAAATTTGAAAAGCAGCAAGGAAAAAACATCAAATAACATACAAGGGAATCCCCAGAAGGTGAACAGCTGATTTTTCAGCAGAAACTCTGCAAGCCAGAAGGAAATGGCAGGACATATTTAAAGGGATGAAAGGGGGCTTCCCTGGTGGTGCAGTGGTTGGGAGTCTGCCTACTGATGCAGGGGACATAGGTTTGTGCCCTGGTCGGGAAGATCCCACATGCTGCGGAGTGGCTGGGCCCATGAGCCATGGCCGCTGAGCCTGCGCATCTGGAGCCTGTGCTCCACAATGTGAGAGGCCACAATGGTGAGAGGCCCACATACTGCCAAAAAAATCAAAAACAACAAAAAGGGATGAAAGGTAAAAACCTACAACCAAGATTACTCTACCCAGCAAGGATCTCATTCAGATTTGACAGAGAAATTAAAACCTCTACAAGCAAAAGCTAAGAGAATCCAGCACCACCAAACCAGCTTTACAACAAATGCTAAAGGAACTTCGCTAGGCAAGAAACACAAGAGAAGGAAAAGACCTACAATAAAAAGCCCAAAACAGTTAAGGAAATGGTAATAGGAACATACATATCGATAACTACCTTAAATGTAAATGGATTAAGTGCTCCAACCCAAAGACATAGACTGGCTGAATGGATACAAAAGCAAGACCCATATATACGCTGTCTACAAGAGACCCACTTCAGACCTAAAGACAAGTACAGACTGAAAGTGAAGGGATGGAAAAAGATATTCCATGCAAATGGAAATCAAAAGAAAGCTGGAGTAGCAATTATCATATCAAAAAAAATTAGACTTTAAAACAAAGACTATTACAAGAGACAAAGATGGGCACTACATAATGATCAAGGGATCAATCAAAGAAAAAGATATAACAATTGTAAATATTTATGCACCCAACATAGGAGCAACTCAATACATAAGGCAAATACTAACAGCCATAAAAGGGGAAATCGACAGTAACATAATCATAGTAGGGGACTTTAACTCCCCACTTTCACCAATGGGCATCTCATCTAAAATGAAAATAAATGAGGAAACACAAGCTTTAAATGGCACATTAAAGAAGATGGACTTAATTGATATTTATAGGACATTCTATCCAAAAATAACAGAATACACTTTCTTCTCAAGTGCTCATGGAACATTCTCCAGAATAGATCATATCTTGGGTCACAAATCAAGCCTTGGTAAATTTAATAAAATTGAAATTGTATCACGTATCTTTTCTGAGCACAATTCTATGAGACTAGATATAAATTACAGGAAAAAATCTGTAAAAAATAAAAACACATGGGGGCTAAACAATACACTACTTAATAACCAAGAGATCACTGAAGAAATCAAAGAGGAAATCAAAAAATACCTAGAAACAAATGACATTGAAAACACAATGATCCAAAACCTATGGGATGCATCAAAAGCATTCTAAGAGAGAAGTTTATTACAATACAATCCTACCTTAAGAAACAAGAAACGTCTCAAATAAACAACCCTACCTTACACCTAAAGCAGAGAAAGAACAAAAAAACCCCGAAGTTAGCAGAAGGAAAGAAATCATAAAGATCAGATCATAAATAAAGGAAAAAGAAATGAAGTAAAAGATAGCAAAGATCAATAAAACTAAAAGCTGGTTCTCTGAGAAGATAAACAAAATTGATAAACCAT
This sequence comes from Leucopleurus acutus, assembly GCF_964270905.1. Taxonomy (NCBI): domain Eukaryota; kingdom Metazoa; phylum Chordata; class Mammalia; order Artiodactyla; family Delphinidae; genus Leucopleurus; species Leucopleurus acutus. The sequence goes on from NC_139142.1 coordinate 157,943,250, forward strand.
TAGCCAGACTCATCAAGAAAAAAAAAAGAGAGAAGACTCAAATCAATAGAATTAGAAATAAAAAAGGAGAAGTAACAACTGACACTGCAGAAATACAAAAGATCATGAGAGATTACTACAATCAACTCTATGCCAATAAAATGGACAACCTGGAAGGAATGGACAAATTCTTAGAAATGCAGAACCTTCCGAGACTGAACCAGGAAGAAATAGAAAATATGATCAGACCAATCACAAGCAGAGAAATTGAAACTGTGATTAAAAATCTTCCAACAAACAAAAGCCCAGGGCTAGATGGCTTCACAGGTGAATTCCATCACCATTTAGAGAAGAGCTAACACATATCCTTCTCAAACTCTTCCAAAATATAGCAGACAGAGGAACACTCCCAACCCATTCTACGAGGCCAACATCACCCTGGTCCCAGAACCAGTCAAAGATGTCAAAAAGAAAGAAAACTACAGGCTAATATCACTGATGAGCATAGATTAAAAATAATCCTCAACACAGTACTAGCAAACAGAATCCAACAGCACATTAAAATGATCATACCCCAGAATCAAGTGAGGTTTATCCCAGGAATGCAAGGATTCTTCAATATATGCAAATCAATCAATGTGATACTCCATATTAACAAATAGAGGGAGAAAATCCATATGATCATCTCAATAGATGCAGAAAAAGCTTTTGACAAAATTCAACACTTATTTATGGTAATAACCCTCCAGAAAGTAGGCAAAGAGGGAACTTACCTCAACATAATAAAGGCCATATATGACAAACCCACAGCCAACATCCTTCTCAATGGTGAAAAACTGAAACCATTTCCACTAAGATCAGGAATAAGAGAAGGTTGCCCACTCCCACCACTATTATTCAACATAGTTTTGGACGTTTTAGCCACACTAATCAGAGAAGAAAAAGAAATAAAAGGAATCCAAATCTGAAAAGAAGAAGTAAAGCTGTCACTGTTTGCAGATGACATGATACTATACATAGAGAATCCTAAAGAAGCTAGCAGAAAACTGCTAGAGCTAATCAATGAATTTGGTAAAGTATCAGAATACAAAATTAATGCACAGAAATCTTTTGCATTCCTATACACTAATGATGAAAAATCTGAAAGTGAAATTAAGAAAAATCTCCCATTTACCATTGCAACAAAAAGAATAAAATCCCTAGGGATAAACCTACCTAAGGAGAAAAAAGACCTGTATGCAAAAAATTATAAGACAGTGATGAAAGAAATTAAAGATGATATAAATAGATGTATAGATATACCATGTTCTTGGATTGGAAGAATCAACATTGGGAAAATAACTATACAACCCAAAGCAACCTACAGATTCAATGCATCCCTATCAAACTACCACTGACTTTTTACACAGAACTAGAAGAAAAACTTTCACAAGTTGTATAGAAACACAAAAGACCCCGAATAGCCAAAGCAATCTTGAGAAGGAAAAATGGAGATGGAGGAATCAGGCTCCCTGACCTGAGACTATACTACAAAGCTACAGTAATCAAGACAGTATGGTACTGGCACAAAAACAAAAACATAGATCAATGGAACAGGATAGAAAGCCCAGAAATAAACCCACACACGTATGGTCACCTTATGTTTCATAAAGGAGGCAAGAATATATAATGGAGAAAAGACAGCCTCTTTAATAAGTGGTGCTGGGAAAACTGGACAGCTACATGTAAAAGAATGAAATTAGAACACTTCCTAATGCTATACACAAAAATAAACTTAAAATGGATTAAAGACCTAAATGTAAGGCCATATACTACAAAACTCTTAGAGGAAAACATAGGCAGAACACACTATGACATAAATCACCGCAAGATCCTTTTTGACCCACCTCTTAGAGAATTGGAAATAAAAACAAAAATAAACAAATGGGACCTAGTGAAACCTAAAAGCTTTTGCACAGCAAAGGAAACCATAAACAAGATGAAAAGACAACTTTCAGAATGGGAGAAAATATTTGCAAATGAAGCAACTGACAAAGGATTAATCTCCAAAATTTACAAGCAGCTCATGCAGCTCAATATCAAAAAAACCAAAAAACCCAATCCAAAAATGGGCAGAAGACCTTACTAGACATTTCTCCAAAGAAGATATACAGGTTGCCAACAAACACATGAAATAACACTCAACATCATTAATCGTTAGAGAAAAGCAAATCAAAACTGCAATGAGATATCATCTTACACCCATCAGAATGGCCATAATCAAAAAGTCTACAAACAGTAAATGCTAGAGAGGGTGTGGAGAAAAGGGATGCCTCTTGCACTCTTGGTGGGAATGTAAATCGATACAGCCACTATGGAGCACAGTAAGGAGATCCCTTAAAAAACTAAAAATAAAACGACCATACGACCCAGCAATCCCACTACTGGGCATATACCCTGAGACAACCATCATTCAAAAAGAGTCATGTACCACAATGTTCATTGCAGCTCTATTTACAATAGCCAGGACATGGAAGCAACCTAAGTGTCCATCAACAGATGAATGGATAAAGAAGTGGCACATATATACAATGGAATATTACTCAGCCATAAAAAGAAACAAAACTGAGTTTTTTGTAGTGAGGTGGATGGACCTAGAGTCTGTCATACAGAGTGAAGTAAGTCAAAAAGAGAAAAACAAATACTGTATGCTAACACATATATATGGAATCTAAGGGGGAAAAATGGTTCGGAAGAACCTAGGGGCAGGACGGGAATAAAGATGCAGACCTACTAGAGAATGGACTTGAGGACATGGGGAGGGGGAAGGGTAAGCTGGGACAATGTGAGAGAGTGGCATGGACATATATACACTAACAAATGTAAAACTGTTAGCTAGTGGGAAGCAGCCGCATAGCACAGGGAGATCAGCTGGGTACTTTGTGACTACATAGAGAGGTGAGATAGGGAGGGTGGGAGGGAGGGAGACACAAGAGGGAAGAGATATGGAGACATATGTGTATGTATACCTGATTCACTTTGTTATAAAGGAGAAACTAGCACACCATTGTAAAGCAATTATACTCCAATAAAGATGTTAAATATATATATATATATATATATATATATATACCATTTACAATAGAAACCAAATTATAAAATATCATCATAAATCTAACAAACAAATGGGAAAGACAAATATGCAAATTTCAGAACTACATGTAGGTCATTAAGGAAGCTGTAAATAAATTGAGAAGTTGCACATTTCCTGAAAAGAAAGAGCATCTTTAAGATATCAAACCTTATTACATTGATCTATGTATTTAATGCATTTTCAATCAAATTTCTAATAGACTTCTTCAGGGAATTTGACAATTTTCTTCATAAGTTTATATGGAAAACAAAATATTGTTTGGACAAAGGTGGTTGTCCACCACCAATATACATCTGAGGAAGAAGAAAGGACTAGAGGGGTTTTTCCCTGCCAGATACTAAAATATATTATTAAAAAAACACATTGTAGAGCTATATTATAGCTATAAAACATATTATAGAACTGTAGTAATTAAGACAATACGGTATTGCTCCCAAATAGAAAAAATGACCAGTGGAGTAAATAGTTCCATGCTTATCTGGAACTTTGATGTATAACAAATTCATGTAGGATCATTGAGAAAAGAAATTGTTGTTTAAGAGAAGCATAAGCTACATACTGGAAGAAAATATTTGCATATATATATATATGTATATATATATTAAATAAATTAGTAAATATAAGGAATTCTTAAAAATCATTAACAAGACAAGCCCCCAGTAGAAAAACTGGCAAGAAAACCTGAGAGACATTTCACAGAAGAGGAAACATAGAGACCCAATAAACATTTGGTGAAATGTTCAACAACACAGATCAACAACAGCATCACTAATCATGTAAGTGTAATCAAGAACAAAATGAGATGACTTTTCACTATTATTTGTATTGTAAAATTTAAGAATTATTGATAATACCAAGAGTTGGAGAGGACATGGTTCAGTGTAATCTCGTAGTTTTCTCCTGGAAGCATAAACAGCTACAATCCATTTGGGAAATAATTTGGCATTATCTTGTACAGTTGAATATTTGCACACCCAGAATATTTCCACACTTAGGTAACTGAAAAGAAACTTTTGCACATATGTACCACAAGATATGTACAAAAATGATAACTGCATCACTTTAGTCATCCAGAAACAACATGAGGGTTCACCCACAAGTGAATGGATAAAAACATTGAGGTGCAGTTACACAAAGGAATTGCAGTGAGAATAAATGAAATGAAAGAAATTGAAATGAAAGTAAACAAAATGAAATATAGCCACACTTAATATTATGAGTGACTTCTGCTGTAATTTAAATGAAAATATCAGAAGACTACAAACAGAATGATATATTCCTCTTATGAAGTTCAAAACAAGAAAACTCCACAATATGTTATTCATTGAGATCTATGTGCATCGGTGTGTGGTGGCTGTCTTGCTCTCTGTGAAGGGCTCTGTGTCTTCGGCAGTGTCTCATTTCTTCTGATCAGCAGAGATCACTCTCAGGTATCCTAAGATGTCACCAGCCTTTCGTGAACTACCCCGGGTTGTTGGTGAAGACATGGGAGAAGAGTTGGAGGATGGGGGTAGACTTGCTGGGAGGTTGAAACACTGGAATTCTAATCTGTCTTGCCAGCCCACACAGAGCCATTAAAAGCCTATTAAAAGTTAGTCTGGTTTATCCTTACCTTGACCTACGCCCTGCCCACTTCCTCTTGAAGCTGCATCAGGGATGACAGTGGCTGTGGGTCTATTGTAATCTATGAAGGGATCTTTGCTGTCCAGAATTAATTTCATCCAGGTTTCTTTGTGTTCCTAGACCTCTGATGGTTTCTAAACAAACTATGACTTTGTAGCTTATCCAGCTTGTTGTGTTTGTTGGGGTGAGAGCAAAAGTCTCTTTCAATTTTCTGCACACTGAGCTTACATTTAAAGCTACAAACCATTTAAAGCAATCAACTCCTGTCAAATGTGTCATTGTCATCCATCTAACTTTGTCACTCATCTTTTAATTTTTTTCAAAATATATTGACTTATTAACTTATGCATCTTTAGGATCATTCCTTGTGGGGTTTGTATTATGCTTGGAAAGACCTTCTTTAGTTCTGGATTACTTACAAAAAACATCTTCTCATGTTTTCTAATAGTACTTTAATGCATTTATTTTTAGTGTAAAATCTCTGGTCCATCTGGAGTTTATTTTGGTGTTGGAAATAAAGTAGGAATACAATTTTATTTTTTTTCCAGATGGCTACTAAGTTGTCCTAACTCCATTTATGGACAGAGATATGAACGGAGTTTTTACATATAAGTAATTTTTAAACATATGAAAAGAGTTTTTAACTACAGTTACCATTTTTTAACTACAAGTAATAACTATAGTTAAATATTATTTGGCCCTATCTACCTAAATTAAGTGTGTATATATCCTTTGATCCAACAATATTATTTCTAGATTAACCTTTAGATGTTTTTTCCATGTGTTCATAAATACACACATATGTGGTTACTCATTGCTACATTATAAATAAATAGGGGAAAAAAGGTAAAACCAAGTAAATGCCCTTTAAGACAAATTGGTTTAAAAAAATCTGTACATGTACAATAAGGGACTATGCAGATTTTACATTCCTATTAGGATGTGATGTCTAAGACATATTATTGAGTTTTAAAAGCAAAGTGCTTTTATGTATGTACCATATACTACTACTTTGCTAAAAAGAAAAACAAACACACACTGGCACACACAAACAATAAAAGGACCATTTATAGAAATCCTATGACAATCACAAGTCTTGCTGGGTTTTTTTTTGGTTTGTTTTTTTTTGTTTTTTGTTTTTGTTTTTGCAGTACGTGGGCCTCTCACTGTTATGGCCTCTCCCGTTGCGGAGCACAGGCTCCGGACGCGCAGGCTCAGCGGCCATGGCTCACGGGCCCAGCCGCTCCGCGGCATGTGGGATCTTCCCGGACCGGGGCACGAACCCGTGTCCCCTGCATCGGCAGGCGGACTCTCAACCACTGCGCCACCAGGGAAGCCCTTGCTAGTTATTTTTTAAACAAATACCAAACAGGCTTAAAGTTTAACCTGCAAGTGAAATATACTCTTTGGTTCATACAAATTTGCTCGATGCAAAAAGAAGTGCTGTTTCTAACACCACTCTCCACCTTCACCAGCATTACTAACAAAATACCAGCACACATTCATTTTCTCAGCCAGTAGTTTTCAAACTGGGTTTAGTGGAGACCCAAGTTTTTCACACATGGGTTTCAGATGCTGACCTGAGAGATGGGACACAAGATAGGCTATGGGGGCATCCCTCCTCCCCTCACCTGCTCAACCAGAACAGCTTCATTATTGCCTTATCCAATCCCTTATAGATGGGGGGGAGGGAGGATTCTGAATAATTTTTAGGAAACAAATCATCAGTCAATTAAAAAGGAAATAAAAGCCTAATCTTTTCTGTTCTGCCATTTCAATCAACATGATGTAATTAACCATAACACAGCTACATAAACATACAAACTGGGAAGTCTGCAGATAATATAGTCCTTTCCTCTCATTTGACACAATAGAAGGACAGTGATGTCACAGAGATGAAGGGGCATGTCCAAAGTCACATTTGGCATGTTGGTGGCAGGTCCAAGATTAAGGAACCAGCCTCCAATTTCTCAGGGCCTTTCTCTGAATTCGTCATTGGTAAATGATTATCCAGACTTTCAATACTGACATTTGACAAGGGATCTGGATCAACATTTTGCTGCTGTGACTATAAGTTACTCATGTGATCAAACTCCCCAATTCCTCTCTTTGGTGAATACTTGCTTTTGAGTTCAACTTTTTGAAGATTTCCACCCATCAAATTCTGCCCAAGAAAGACAACTGCTCCCACTGGTTGTTACCTTTGACAGTTATGTATAAATCCAAACCCAACCAAAGACAAAGTGACTCATCCAAAAGGGAAAAATGCATCTTTAGAATAGGTCTGAAGGTAAATGCCTTGTGATCATTGTATCTTTATCTAGGCATTTGCATTATCATTTCATAAGGCAAAACAGAAGGTGGTAAAAGCCTACTGCCATCCCTTAGTTTTTGATGGAACATATTCATCAAAAAAGCATCCAGTCCCCTGAGCTTGCAGCCATATGCTACAGGAAAATGTCACCAGTTAAAGATGTATTCATTTGCTGTTTTGAAAACTCTGTTTGATATTCATGCATTCCAAGTGTTTTGACCTAGATTTCTATAGAGGCATTAGATCCAGTCTTGTGCAGGCAGCTAGACAGCTGTTGCTTATGTAGTCAAAGGAAGAATCTAAAGTTAAAAAAAAAGAGAGAGAATGAAAAAATGAAAACATTTATTAATGGGTGCCAACATTTTGCACAGCCAATATGTTTAATACTAGATTAACTAATATAAGCATATGGGGATGCATTTGTTGCAAAGCTTTAAAGAAAAGAACAAAGAAAAAAGTTGGAAGTAGCTAAAGTTCAAGGGAAATGGAATTTGCACTTTCTTCTGTAAATGAAAGCTTGGTGAAATGGCAACATACTTTAATTATAAGCAAGTGGCTAATGTCACAGCATTTAAGATATTTTCAGAGGAGATATATGATGCTCCATGCTCTGCACACATCTTAGATAAAGACTTATATAGATAAGTCTATATATAACAGCAGATCCTTGAAATACTTTTGATATCAATCTTGTTCTTAGCCAACATTGCCTATTTTTTGATGTTTATAAGGTCTAGTTAATTCAACCGTAAATTAATATTGAATAATTTAGTCATAATGATAATAAAAATATGAATACTAGTCTCTCCTCAGCTCTATGTCCTCCCAGCAAGGAGAACAAAGAAGTTATGTTACCCATGTAACAATGCTCATGCAACTATCTGCAAATTATACCAAACTACTCATCAGCATCTCCTCCCCATCTCAGAAGGATGACAGTACAGTAGGCAGTTGAGTTATAATTGCAGAATCATTTAGCTACACACTCCCAGACTCTCTTCTTCTACCTCTTGGGTCAAGGTGTTGCCAAAAAATGTATTTATATAGCAGGTAGAAGCATGAATCCTTTCATCTGTCCAACCACAAATGGTTATTGAGCCCTTAGTAAAAACAGACACTGTGTTAGATTCTGGGAATATAGAGATAAAAGGAAAAGTCCTTGTCTTCTAGTGGGCTAGAGAATTACAGACAATTACTCCCCAGAGACACAAAATGATTTGGTGCAATCAGGTCACCAAAATAGTTTAATTCAGTTAAAGTGTGGATTTGTTGGAAGCAAAGGGAGAGATGGTAGAAAGTTCATGTGCCATGCTGAGTTGCTCCATCCAAGTAGCTGGGATTTGACAGAAGAACACAGCATTTAGACTGACCACAAACCATGTATTTTTAATCTCTGTTTATTGCTGCCCTCTTCCCAATTCCTACCATGAGCAGTTGACTGAAATGCTCCCTTTCACACCCAGATATTCATTCATTCAATAAGCATTTATCTGAGTGTGTACTACGTTGTAAGACAAGATGGACACCCCAAGTCCTTCCCCTTAAGTTGTTCAAAAGGGAAGATAAATACATACACATCTGATTACAAATACAAAGTAATAAATACTGCTTAATACTAAAGTAATACACAAATAAATAAATAAATATAAATATAATATTGAGATTTATACAATGTCATTGAGTTGTAGAGTTAAGAATGATTATTTATGACTAAAGAGATAATATATGAAATGGGTCATTAAGGATGCATATAACTTGGCTATTAGGAAACTGGG
>NC_139142.1:163612554-163687925 GCF_964270905.1 Leucopleurus acutus
AAAGTTGCAGGATACAAAATTAATGCACAGAAATCTCTTGCATTCCTATACATTAATGATGAAAAATCTGAAAGAGAAATTAAGGAAACACTCCCATTTACCATTGCAACAAAAAGAATAAAATACCTAGGAATAAACCTATCTAGGGAGACAAAACACCTGTATGCAGAAAACTATAAGACATTAATGAAAGAAATTAAAGATGATACCAACAGATGGAGCGATATACCACATTCTTGGATTGGAAGAATCAATATTGTGAAAATGACTATCCTACCCAAAGCAATCTGCAGATTCAATGCAATCCCTGTCAAATTACCAATGGCATTTTTTATGGAACTAGAACAAAAAACCTTAAAATTTGCATGGAGACACAAAAGACCCCCAATAGTCAAAGCCGTCTTGAGGGAAGAAAATGGAGCTGGAGGAATCAGACTCCTTGACTTCATACTATACTATAAAGCGACAGTAATCAAGACAATACGGTACTGGCACAAAAACAGAAACATAGGTCAACAACACAAGATAGAAAGCCCAGAGATAAATCCACGCACCTACGATCAACTAATCTATGACAAAGGAGACAAGGATATACAATGGAGAAAAGACAGTCTCTTCCATAAGTGGTGCTGGGAAAACTGGACAGCTACATGTAAAAGAATGAAATTAGAACACTCCCTAACACCATACACAAAAACAAAGTGAAAATGGATTGGAGACCTAATTGTAAGACCGGACACTATAAACTCTTAGAGGAAAACATAGGAAGAACACTCTTTGACATAAATCACAGCAAGATCTTTTTTGATCCACCTCCTAGCATAATGGAAATAAAAACAAAAATAAACAGATGGGACCTAATGAAACTTCAAAGCTTTTGCACAGCAAAGGAAACCATAAACTAGACAAAAAGACAACCCTCAGAATGGGAGAAAATATTTGCAAACGAATCAACGGACAAAGGATTAATCTCCAAAATATATAAACAGCTCATGCAGCTCAATATTAAAAAAACAAACAACCCAATCCAAAAATGGGCAGAAGAGCTAAACAGACATTTCTCCAAAGAAGACATACAGATGGCCAAGAGGCACATGAAAAGCTGCTCAACATCACTAATTTTTAGAGAAATGCAAATCAAAACTACAGTGAGGTATCACCTCACACCAGTTAGAATGGGCATCCTCAGAAAATCTACAAACAACAAATGCTGGAGAGGGTGTGGAGAAAAGGGAACCCTCTTGCACTGTTGGTGGGAATGTAAATGGATACAGCCCCTATGGAGAACAGTATGGAGGTTCCTTAAAAAACTCAAAATAGAATAACCATATGATCCAGCAATCCCACTACTGGGCATATACCCAGAGAAAACCATAATTCAAAAAGACATGCACCCCAATGTTCATTGCAGCACTATTTACAATAGCCAGGTCATGGAAGCAACCTAAATGCCCATTGACAGATGAATGGATAAAGAAGATATGGTACATTTATACAATGGAATATTACTCAGCCATAAAAAGGAACGAAACTGGGTCATTTGTAGAGACATGGATGGATACAGAGACTGTCATACACAGTGAAATAAGTCAGAAAGAAAAAAACAAATATCGTATATTAATGCATGTATGTGAAACCTAGAAAAATGGTACAGATGAACCGGTTTGCAGAGCAGAAATTGAGACACAGATGTAGAGAACAAACGCATGGACACTAGGTAGGGAAAGCGGCGGGGGGTGGGTGTGGGAGTGGGATGAATTGGGAGATTGGGATTGACATGTATACACTGCTGTGTATAAAACTGATGAGTAATAAGAACCTGCTGTATAAAAAATAAATAAAATTTAAAAATTAAAAAAAAAAGAATGAGGGCTTCCTTGGTGGCACAGTGGTTAAGAATCTGCCTGCCAATGCAGGGGACACGGTTTTGAGCCCTGGTCTGGGAAGATCCCACATGCCATGGAGCAAGTAAGCCTGTGCGCCACAACTACTGACCCTGTGCTCTAGAGCCAGTGAGCCACAACTACTGAGCCCACATGCCACAACTACTGAAGCCTGTGCGCCTAGAGCCTGTGCTCCGCAACAAGAGAAGCCCCTGCTAGCCACAATTAGAGAAAGCCTGCATGCAGCAATGAAGACCCAATGCAGCCACGAAGACCCAATGCAGCCAAAAAGAAATAAAATATAATAAATTTTTTTAAAAGAATGAAAAATGAATGAATAAATTTATGACATACATACTATGGTCCAGGAAATCTTCAGATGGGTACAGTTCACTTAGTTAAAAAAAAAAAAAACTGACTTAATTATTACCCTCACTGAGCTTATAGTCTAGTGGTGTAGACCGGCAGCATAAAAACCCATAAATGAATATATGGAAACAAAATTTAAGGCATACTATGATAGAATACAAAAGAGTACCATAAGAGAAAATAACAGGTCAGGATGGAGGTGTAGTGATTATTGTAAATAGTATGGTCGGGAAGGCTTCCTTGGAAGTAAAATTTAAGCTGAGAACGAAGGATGAGTTGACCAGTGCAAGATAAAAGTGGAACATTGTTCCAGACAGAAGACAACATTTATAATAAGAGTGATCTATTCAAGGCATTGGAAAGAGGGCCACCACAGCTGAAGCAAGCTGGGCTTTGGAGGTTGTATAAAAATGTAGTCTTCATTGTAAGAGCAATGAAAAGCCATTGTCATGTATTAAGAAGAGAGTGTTATCCAACTTTCATGTAAAAAGGATGATTCTGGGTGCTATTTGAAGAATAGATTGAGGGCAGTTGGGTCACAGGTATCTGTACAGAAATAGAAATTGTTAGTGCCTTCTAAACCAGGGGTCAGCAAACTTCTATAAAGGACTAGATAGCAACTATTTTAAGGTTTGCAGTTCATGTAGTCCCTGTTGTAACTAAACTATCACTGCAGCATGTAAACCCCTGCAGACAATACATAAATTAATTAGCATGGCTGTATTCCAGTAAAGTATTATTTACAAGTATAAGTAGTTGGCTAGATCTGACTTGCAAGCTGTAGTTTTCTGAAATTTAGATATTGTTCTTCACTCAGACCAAAAGATCATCAGGGAGATGCTAATCTCCAAGTTCTGTGATGTATCCCATAGACTGGTCACAGTGACTGTCATATAGTAGGTGTTCAGTAAATATTTGTTTAAAGAAAAAGCAATGTAGAAAGCCATGATATTTAAACTTGTCTAATCAGAAAAAAAAAATAATTGATTCATACCTTGGCTTGGTGTCACTAAACTAGCTTCCTGCCCATAACAAAATTTATTGCAGAATGACTCATCGTCAGTGATACTGGTCAATTAGCTTAGTGGAGAACGTATTTCAAATTTGCCTTGACTTGTATTTCTCTCTAATATCCTATTTTTTTCTTATTAATGGAGAGATTCTACATGTGATAGATTTCATCCCTTCTTGTTTTGGAATATTTTACAGTCTCCTTTTGGTGTTAGTGTATACTTAAATAGATTCAAGGTTTTTTATTTATCCTTACTTGATGGATAAGATTTATATATTTATGATATTTAATCATGTGATATTTGGATGTTGGATATTGGAAAGCCCATGTATTTAAGCAGTATCCCCAACACCAAGATGCTGGGTGAGCATGAAAAACCTGGCGCATTTTTTATTACTAGTGAGTAGGAGGCATAGAATTTACATGACAAGACCCCATAAACAGAAAAGATTAGTAGATAGAAACCTGAGCTTGAATTAGTATGAATTGGGGATGATTTTGGCATTAACGTGTCCATTACCTTTGTTTCCTTGAAAAAGTCATCACTGTGCTTCTTATGGGGTGCTAGTTATGACGGTGATAGGTGCTTGCTAATTTGAAATGGGGATTGGGAAAGGTATTGCAATGTTTAAATAAAAGCTTAACCCATGTAAACCTTTCTTAAAGTTTATTTCTTTTTAGCTTAGCTTAAGATGTCATATAAGAGGCAACACATGGTCAATAAAAACTCCTTGGAATCTGCCAGCCAAGCTGTTCTTTGTCCTCATTATACTCCCTGTGAGACTCCAGGGATCACTGCTATGAGGATTGTTTTCTTCTAAGAAAAATATCATGACTGATTCATGGTAAGTTAGTATAGTTACAGTAGCTTATTTTTAAAGCTTTGAGAAGGTTTTTTCTTACATATATTTTTAGAAAATAAATGTATAGTCAGTGGAAAACTTGAAAAATACACAAATTAAAAAAAATAAATAAAGCGATGAAACCACTCTGCAGGGAGACACCCAGTTGTACATAAAATTGGGATCATGTTGAAAGCATTGCTTTGTGACCTGCTTTTAAAAACTTTATAACATAGTATATACATGACATTAGCAAGTCTTCTCGATATGGATATTATTGGTCCTATCAAAAAGTATTTGATAGGGCTTCCCTGGTGGCGCAGTGGTTGGGAGTCCGCCTGCCGATGCAGGGGACGTGGGTTCGTGCCCCGGTCCGGGAGGATCCCACGTGCCGAGGAACGGCTGGGCCCGTGAGCCATGGCCGCTGGGCCTGCGCGTCCGGAGCCTGGGCTCCGCGATGGGAGAGGCCACGGCAGTGAGAGGCCCACGTACCGCAAAAAAAAAAAAAAAAAAAAAAAAAAAAAGTATTTGATAATCATGTAACTTTGGACACATTGCTTGAGTCTAAGTTTTCACTAATATAAGTAATAGTATGAAGAGTGTTTTTGTACATATTAATCGTGTTTTCTTAGTTTAAATTACAAAAAGTATAATTTAAAGTATAAAACATATAGATATTTTTAAACTCTTGACACATAACCCTGAATTACCCTTCAGAGAGTTAACGACATATTTGCTGCAGCAGTGCAAGATATTAGCAGTTTTGGTATATCTCACCAATACTGAATATTGCCTTTATTTTTTTTTTGCAAATACACAGACTATAAGTATTTAATTTCTTTGGCTTTGATTTTTAATTAGTTTAATTTAAAAAACTGTCATTGATACTTCCTACTTTATAAATTATTCATCTCACTTTTTCTCCATAGCATATTTATTTTTATATACTTATAATTCTATTAGCCTTTTGTCTAAATATGTCTTTATATGTAGCAAATATTCTCTCAGTTTGTCATTAATATTTTAACTGTGTTTATGAAGTTTTCATTACACACAAATTTTAAATTATATTCAATGATAGTCCACATCTATTTAGTTTTACTACACGTTCCAGATTGTACTAAATTATTGACACATGCTATTTTATTTAATCTGTAAATCACCTCTAATGTGCATATAATAATTATTCTTATTTTCAGATGAGGAAACTGAGGCAAAGGGAGGTGGCTCAGTGTCCTGCCCAAGGTCACACACCAACTAGTAAGCAGCAGAGCTGGTCTTTAAAGCAGACAGTCTGACTCCAGAGTCCACTTGGTTAATTATTATGTTTTCTATATTTTCTTTGAAGTTTTTGCCTCAAAGAGCCTGACCCCCTCTAAATTGGATAATTTCCCATTTCTGACACTCCTCTCTTTGCCTAACTCTCCATTTTCTTCTTTTCCTTTCTCTTTCCCTTCCTTTTTTCCCCTTTGCCTTCCTTTTCTCCTTCTCCACATTCTATATTCTCTTTATTCCATCTGGAATCTATGTTGAGTTACGGTGTGAGTTAAAAATGCAAGTTAGGTCTTCAAATTGTTAAACGATTACTCCTATCCTACTTATTAAATAATCTAGCATTTTGTCAATTATTTATAATGCCATCTTTATCATATGGGAAATACTCATACTCGGATGTGTATTTTATTTCATTGTTCTGTTATTATTGTAGCTGTTTATGCTGTTGTTTTTGTTATAGCAATACCACATAGTTTAAAATGTTTTAGTTCCGTAATGTTTTATTATCCGAGAATGTAAATACTTTTTCACAACTATCTCAACAAATTGACGGTAATGATTATACGCTCTGCTATATAGACTTCTTATTGTGTTAGCCTTTCCCCCTTTTTGCTTCACACCAGTTTTCAAATAATGTGTTGTTCCCTAGCACTCCAAAGTAATCACTGGGAGTATTTTATTTTTGTTTTTCTGTATCATTGTAAACGGACGGATTTAAACATATTGATGTGCCCTAACTAACCATCTTTGGTCAGTGGAAACTCTCTGTTTTACGATGGATCATTTTCAATCAAACACTAACAATCTTTGGTAACTTTCATACTTTCTATGATCCAGACTCATTTTCCACATTTCCTACCCCAAATCAGGAATCAGCCATATCTTCAAGGATCACTGGTTAATTTTGTGGTTAAGTAGTTCAGGATCTGAGTGTTAAAGATGCTCATTGCTATTGCTTTGGTCACAGTTTCTAGGTTTTTTTCACTGAACAAAAAAACTATATTATGAGTCCATGCTGATATTTCCATTCCAATGAAGGATTATAGTCTTTTGCATATATTATTTGATTTATCCTTCGATGCTAAAAATCTTTATTAACATAATCATTTACTTGATACATACATACACACTCACAACTGATTATAATAATTTAAGATGTGTGCATTTTTTGTTTTAGCTCTTTTATCTTTAGCATATAATCCATTAAGGGTGTACAGTGAAATGACTGTGTTTCAAAGTCATTTGAAAAATCTTATCTCTGTATTGTTATTCCCATCACTCAATTCAAAGATTTATATGTCAATTTTACATTTAATAGTTAGCAATTCCTTACGTAATTTTGTTCCAAAAATAATATGTATTTATATGGTGTTTATGTCACAACAAAACAAAGTGTATTAGAGAAGTCTAACTTCTACCCCTGTTTCTGCCTCCCCCTATAGAATTTCAAAATATACGGTTTTCCTTCCATTTTTTCAATATAGGAGATTCTATCTATCTATCAATCTATCTACTCATAGATCTGTCCCCCTCTCTTTGTTAAATGGTGGTATAATATGCAAAACTTTCTCTTTCTTGCTTTTTTTTAACTTAACAATACACCCCAGTCTCGTAAAGTAGCATATAAATTTAAATTTTAATTATGTAGTAGCTCATTATGTATTCATAATTTATTTACCTAGCTCCCTTTTGATGGAAAAATGGGTCAGTCTTTTACTAGGATAAATTGCTAAAATGAACCTTTGTGAATATGTCTTTTTGTATTTTTAGAATGTATCACTGTGATAAATTTCTACAACAGAGATTGCTGGGTCAAAGAGTATATGCATATATACTTTTGCTAGCTATTACTAAATTGGTTATGCAATTTTACCTTTCCACTGGTAATCCATGAGAGTGTCTATCTTTGCTGGCTAAACAACAGGGTATTTTGTCAAACTTTTGGATTTTGTCAATTTGAAAGGTATTTCAGTATCGTTTTTAATTTTCGTATTTCTTACTATGAGTGAGGCTGACATCTTTTCATTTGTTAAGGACCATTTGCTTTTTAGTTTCTGTAAATTGATGTCTTTATGTATCTTGCCTATTTGTGTATAGGGTTGTCTGTCTTGTTTTATTTTTTAGAGGTTCTTTTATTATTAAGATTTCTAATATTTTTGCTGTTATTTACAAGTAATTTGCAAACTGTTTTGGTACTTGAAAAATTATATTTTATATAATTTTATATTATATTTCAATTGATTCTAATATAAATATTTCTATATAATAAAATATATATTATATATATAAAGTTAAGTATAGACAGATAGATAAATAAATAGGCAGACAGATAGATAGATAGATTTCCCCCATGATTCTGGATTTTTGAATTATCGTTAGGTAAATTATCTCCATTTCCACATTATTATATAATTAATTTATATTTTCTTCCACTATATGTAAGGCTTTATTTTTCACATTTAAATCTCTGATTCATTTTGAATTTTCTTTTTGTATGTGGTATGAGGAATAAGCCAAATTTAAATTTTATATCCATATATTTGATTTCCATTTATCAAGAAGTTTATCTTTCCTCACTGCTATGAGATGCTATGATATTGTATATTAAATTTTCATATGAAAGTTATATTTCTGGTTCTGTTCACAATGTTTTAATTATAGAGTCTTTTGCTAGTTTTGATTTCTGTTCTTGCAAATTAACTTTACAATTACCTTGTCAGGCTCCAGAAAAAAATACAAGTTTTTAAAAAAATTGAGATCCTATTTTATTTGTATATTAACTTATGGATTCTACTTTTTAATGATTTTGAATGTTCCTTCCAAGAACATGGTATGCCTTTCCATTTGTTCAAATCTACTTTTCTCTCTGTCAGGAGTGTTTTATAATTTGCCTCATATAATTTTTGCACATTTTTCTCGGTTTTTCTTTTGCTGTTATAAATAAAGTCTTCTCTTTTAAAATATCTTCCAGATAGCTTTGTTTGTATATTTGAAGTTTCTAGCTTTTATGTATAGATGTCCACGCTGCATATTTATTTTACTTTGCTTAGTTTTGATAACAGGACTTCTATGGATTTTTTTAGGCTTCCCAGATAACTAATCATTTTATCATCAAATAATTATAATTTTACTTCTTCCTTTTCAATTCTTAAGGCTCTCGCTGCATTCCTGTCTAATTCCATTGCTAATACCTCTCACACATGATGAACAGTTCTGAGCATAATGGGCCCCTTTATCCTTTACCCTATCTTAGTAAGTCTTTATTTTTCCCCATTAAAAATAATGTAGGATTTGGGATTGGGGTAAATATATTTCATCCTGTTAAGGAACACAAAAATATTTTGTGTTTTTTTAAAACATGGATGATTTTGACTGAAAAAATTTTTAAACATTTTGTCATATTCCCCCCAAAAATGTACTGAAACTGTCAATATATATAAATTTTAGGGAGGAGAGAGGCATGTTTATATCTCTCCATGTTCTTTAGTAGGGTCTTGTGGTTTTCTACATGTAAAGTAGTGTTCTTTATTTTGTTCACTGGTGCCCATCAAGGCCATTAATCCACGTCTGGCACAGTACAGATGTTCAATAAATACTTGATAAAAGAAAATGAATAAGTAGACACATGTATTTCTTTTTGTATAATTATGAGCATTTACATTGCATTCTGCTTTTAGTGAGAGATTTCTGTTATGCTTTTCACATTATTACACATATATATGTATACATAAATATACACACAAGCTGTTGCTTTGTTAAAGACATCTTTATTGAGGCATAATTCATATTCAATAAAAGTCATCTATGTAAATTGTACAATTCAATGCCTTTAGTGCATTTACAGAATTGGGCAACCACCACCATGACCTAAGTTTGGAACATTTTCATCACCCCAAAAGGAAAACTCATGCCCACTGGCAGCTACTCCCTGGTTGCCCCCCTAAAAACCAGTAATCTACTGTCTGTTTCTATAGATTGGCCTATTCTAGACATTTCATATAAACGGAATCATACAATATGTCATCTTTTGTGACTGGCTTCTTTCACGTAGCATAAGATTTTCAAGGTCCACCCATGTCATCGTACCTGTCAGTACTTAATTCCTTTTTTTTGAGAAATAATATACTTTTGTATAGATATACCATCCTGATTTATCCATCCACCAGTTCATGAACATTTGGAGAGTTTTCAGGTTTTGATTATTATGAATAATGTTGCCAGAAACATTCATGTTCCAGTTTTTTTAGATATGTTTTCTATTCTCTTGCGTACATACCTACAAGTGGAATTGCTGAGTCATATAAGGTAGCTCTATATTTGACATTTAGAGGAACTGCCAAGCTATTGAACAAAGGGGCTGCACCATTTTAGATTTCTACCAGCAATGCATAAGGGTTACAGTATCTTCACATCATTGCTAAAACTTATTATCTCACTTTTTGATGATAGCCATCTTAGTGGAGTTGACATTCTATCACCTCATGGTTTCGATATGCATTTCCTTAATGGTTAATTATATATATTTTCATGTGCTTTCTGGCCACTTGTTTATTTTCTTGAGAGAAATGTCTAGTGGAATTCCTTTGTGCTTCTGTTTTCCTTTTTTATTATTGATCTGTAAGAGTTCTTTATATATTCTGGATACCTGCATCTTATTAAACATTAATTTGCAAATGTTTTCTCTCATTCTGTGGGTTGTCTTTTCACTTCCTGAGGGTACTATTTGCAGCAGACACATTTTTAATTTTTACGAAGTCCAATATATCTATTTCTTTTTTGTCCCATGTGCTTTTGTGTCATATCTAAAAAGGGTTTGCTTAATCTAAGAACAAGGAGCTTTATTCCTATCATTTCCTCTAAGAGTTTTATATCAATAGTTTGAGCTCTAACTTTTAGGTCTGTGATTCGTTTTTGAGGTAATTATTATGTGTGGTATATAAGGAAGGGGTCCAACTTTATTCTTTTTTTTTTTTTTATAAAAAAAATAAAGCCCCAACTTTATTCTTTTGCATCGTAATATTCAGTTATCCTAGCACCATTAGTTGGAAAGACTATTCTTTTCCCCCAAGAAATTGTCTCGGCACCCTTGTCAAAAGTCATTTGACGGGCTTCCCTGGTGGCGCAGTGGTTGAGGGTCCGCCTGCTAATGCAGGAGACACGGGTTCGTGCCCTGGTCCAGGAATATCCCACATGATGCGGAGCGGCTGGGCCCGTGAGCCATGGCCGCTGAGCCTGCGCGTCCGGAGCCTGTGCTCCGCAACGGGAGGGGCCACAACAGTGAGAGGCCCGCGTACCGCAAAAAAAAAAAAAAAAAGTCATTTGACTATGAAGATAAGAGTTGACTTCCAGACTCTCAATACTATTCTTTTGATCTATATGTCTATCTTTGGGCCAGTATCACTTTGTCTTGTTTACTAAAGACGTGTAACAAATTTTGAAGTTGGGAGGTTTGATAGCTCTAAATTTGTTCTTCTTTTTAAAAATTGTTTTAGCTATTCTGGGTCCCTTGTATTTCCACAGCTTTTACTCTTGAATATGTAGTTTGAAACCAGCCAATATTCCAAATTCTAACATTTGCTTTACTAGAATTTTTAGTTGTTTCATTTGGTTTTATCAAGAGATCAATTATGAACTTTCCCCTCTCTCTACTGCTTCTTATAACTCTAATTTCTCCCTATCATTTTCATCACTAAAATTTCAGATCAATGTTAAATAATAGTAGTGATTGAATGAATCCTGTAGCATTCCTGACTTCAATGAGAATTATTTTAAAGGCTTACTGCTAATTATGATGTTGGCTATTAATTTTAGATAATGCTCTTGATCAAATTCTTCCTGGCTCATTAAGACCTTTTGATCAAGAATGAATACGGGTTTTCTCAAATTTCTGAGTCTTAATTTTCCTATCTAAGGAATGAGGGAATTGAGGCCAGATTGGATCAAAGAGTCCAGAGAAATATTTTCTGGCTTTGGGGTTAGACACAACCGGGTTTCTTTTCAGCTTTTCTAACCAGCTCTGGAATATTGGACCTGTTCATCATTATTTCCAAGCCTAAATTCCTCATCGATGATGAACTCTGTCTAATCATACGTACCTTGTAGATTTTAAGGGTTAGAGCTAATATATTAAGTAAAGAGCCTAACATCTAATAAACAATCAAGACACAGTAGCTTTTATTGGTTTTATGATCTACAAGTCCTTTCTAGCTCTAATGTACTATGGAGTATTCTGTACTTACCTTTTCACAACCTGGACTCAACTACACCAGAAACTGGACTGCCAAGTAATTATACCTAACTTGAAAGGACTGGAGTTTTAAACTTAAGGTTGTTAAAGGACAGAATGAATTTTCCCAATTAGATCCCTGATGCTTTTCTTATGGCATATAGATCTGCCACATAGCAGTCAACATAAGGAAACACAACAGTGGAATTGAGGTAAGGTTTTGTGTGTTAGTTGCACAAAGTAACATGAGTGTTAGTTGACTGCTTCACAGAGATTCAGACAGATCTTAGAGTCAGAAGGGCTATCAGCAGGCAACTAATTCAATCTCAGACACAAAGCATCACTATTCACTCTGTGACTTCATTGTGACCCCGTTTATCATGCCATTTATCACAACTTTTCACCAGTGTATCTTTTAAGGTAACTAATAATCTTTTACCATGAATTTAGTGACTTAAGGTGCATGTCTCATGTCTCTCGAGTCAAGCACCATGTGATAGTCAAACCAGTATTGAATTCTTAGTAAGTATAGTTAAGTGAATAAATAGATCTATAGTTGAAAGGATAAATGAATGGATGAACTAATAAGTTAATTAACAAATTAATCACCTACCTTTGTGCTTTTCCCATTCCATTTCCATTCATTAGGTTTAAACATATAGAAAAAAATAATTCATGTGCAATCATGTAAATAGGTAACCTAGGAATCACATTTCCCGCAAGACCTAATTCTATCACTGATATCATTTCTAAGTGCTCTCCATTAATTAATTAATTAGTTAATTAGTTTAGCTAAGGCAATCTGATTATGGTATGCTTGGAAGGGTGTCCAAAGATTGAAACACTATATACTTATATATGTGTGTGTGTGTGCGTGTGTGTGTGTGTGTGTGTATTTTTTAGGGTGAATTCCAGAATTGCTTTTCTGGAATTTGTAGCTTACTAATCCATCTTGAACAACTAGTTCATGGAAGGAACAGTGTGGGAGACTCTTGCAGTGTCACCAGAGAAAGGATTATTGGATACCTACTGCCCATTTTCCTTTTTTCCCCCAAACACCTGAGTGCCCTCAAATCCCACTGCATGTTGTCATGTTTATGTTTATCAGTATGTTTACAGATGCTCTAATTAATTCTTTGTAATTGCATAGTATTTTCTGCCTCTGTTTCTCTCCACTGTCTCAGCCTTGGAAACAAGATGTTCCACCCCTGGAGACTGCCCTGGTAAAAGTCTATTAAGTTTGGAGACTCCTGCAGGGGTGAGTCAGGACTGAAGATCCTGTGGAAGCCATCTCCATGGTAAGGTACCAACAGGAACTGAACTGCTCTATTGCTCTTTTCCTGAGTGTGGAGAGACTGGGGGCAAAGGCTTAGATAAAAAGAGATTTGTTTTTGGATTTTTTTTCTTTTTAGTTTTCTTTTCAAAAAACGTGCAATTGAATTCAGAATTCGAGAAAGGCTATGTTTATGGCAAACGAAATATGATCCACAACCAGATGCAAAACTTTCCACTACTTCTCTTCACCATTCCCAGCTCATCTGTTCTCTCCAACACCTGCCTCTGGCCCATCCCAGCCCTATCATTCTATGTATACTATCCTTTGCCATGAAATTGGTACTGAATGTCCACTGCTTGCTCTGCCACTGGCTCCCATCTAAAAGCTTGCTTACATTTCTACCCCTCCCTTCTTAACTTGCTCTGTAATTTGAACTTACCTTCTGTAGAATAGAAAGAAAATGAATTTTGGAGTGAAGCAGTCCTGGGTTCCATCCCTAATCTCTTCTACTCACTAGCTGTGTGACTTTACAAAAGTTACTGGACCTCTCACGATGTGTTTCACTGCCCATGAAATAGAAAACATAACTCCCCTGCAGGGTTGCAGTGAAGCTTAAAGAATGTAGCATAAAGTAGGGGTTAAGAACGTAGATTTTTGCATCAGATTGTCTGGATCTGAATCTTTCTTTGTCTTTTAATCACTTTTAGGACAAGTTACTTAATTTTTTTTATTGAAGTATAGTTGATTAACAATATTATATTAGTTTCAGGTGTACAACATAGTGATTCAATATTTTTATAGATTATACTCCATTTAAAGTTATTACAAAATGATGACTATATTTCTCTAGGCTATACAATATATCCTTGTTGCTTATCTAGTTTAAACACAGTAGTTTGTACTTCTGTATCTCATACTCCTATCTTGCCCCTCCCCACTGGTAAACACTAGTTTGTTCTCTATATTGTGAGTCTGTTTCTGTTTTGTTATATACATTTGTTTGTTTTATTTTTTAGATTCTACATATAAGTGATAACACAGAGTGTTTGTCTTGCTTCATCTGGCTTATTTCACTGAGCATTAACAGCTGCTTCCATATCTGGGCTATTGCAAATAACGCTGCTATGAAAATTGGGGTGCAATTATATTTTCGAACTAGTGTTCTCATTTCCTTCAGATATGTACCCAGGAGGGTAATTGCTATATCATATGGTAGTCCTACTTTTAGTTTTTTGAGAAAACTTCATACAGCTTTCCATAGTGGCTACGCCAATTTACATTCTCATCAACAGTGCACAAGGGTTCCCCTTTCTCCACATCCTCACCAACATTTGTTATTTGTGGTCTTTTTAATGACAGCCATTCTGACAGGTGTGAGGTGATAGCTCACTGTGGTTTTGATTTGCATTTCTCTGAAGATTAGCAATGTTGATATCTTTTCATGTGCCTGTTGGCCATCTGTATATCTTCTTTGGAGAATGTCTATTCAGGGCTTCTGCTCATTTTTTAATCATGACTACAATTTACTATTAACACCTGTAGATAGCTACTGGAATCTTGGCCTTTTTCATCTTTCAATATCACCAATGACGATTATATTAAGAAAACTCAAGCATCTTACAAATGGCTCATCTACTGTTGAGAACTGTCCAAATTTTCTTCCCCAAATTTACTTGAAATCTGTGGTTACAGCCATAGATCACAGTTACTGATGTCACAAGAAGCAGACTTCAAGGTAATTCTGGAGTAAGAAATAACTGCCTATAGATTTTGAAAAGTCTCTAAACCAGAAATATTGGCAATAATGTCTCAAGATCACCTGGAACCATTGGCCCCTAAGCAATGAGAATTGCTGCCGTACAACTCCTCAGCTGTATCCTAGACTCAACACAGCAGGCAAACTCTCTGCAGGCTGTTCTCTCACCCCTTTTATGAGATAGGAGTTTTGTAGCCACAGTTAATTTTCTGTTCTGCCCTCTAGATAGATATCACTTCCATCTTATTTGTGTCATATTAGTGTCTGTAAATCCTACAAGAGAGGACAACTCAAAAAAACAAAACAAAACAAACTTCCATAAGATCCTTGTTTTTTTTCCTTTCAATCTCCAAGAATACTTCATTTCCTGCTTTGGGAAGCAACCTCTTGTCTCTTCCTGCCATCTGGACTTTTTAGTTTATCACTTTGGTCTTAGAAACTTATCAAATCCCTGTGTTCTCTGTTGGGCAGAGCTTTAGCCCAAGTGATGCTTTCTCTATTCCACATGTCTACAGCCCTGTCTAATGTACTCTTCTGCCTTGGCATTATCTGTGATCTCTGGGTTCTTCTATTGGCTTTCCTTCCTTGCTAGTCACTGTGTATTTTATAAACAGCTTGACTGATGGGTTTCACTTAAAGTAATGTGGTTTCAGCCCAAATTAATGCTTAGGAGCAGCAGATGAAATTTTAGTTTCTGAAATTCAATGGATGTAAATCAGATTAATTGTCTCACTGACTCTGGGAATATCCGGGGATCTCATTTCCTGCCTAAGTCTCCAGAGCTTTCACATTAACTTTTGGCAGGTCATGTGGTTGGGCCCAGTCATTCATCACCAACAACTACACTGAAAACACATCAGGCTGAAAATTTTGACAAGTAGATTGGGTTCTGCTTTCCAGTAAAGCAAATTTCAGTAACATAGCACATTTGGCGTTTTATTTTTTAACTCTTTTCTCTACCCCAGAAAGAATTCCACATGTGAACATTGGGTATACAAGGGGATGTTTTTCTTCTGCCATTACTCTAGAAAGAGGCAAGACCACATGGCTACAGAGTTCTTTCCTGAACAATATGCAATTTCAAGAAAGGAATTTCATGCTAGGCCACCACTTCTTAGTTCTCCTAAGGTTTATTGAGCTTTCCTCAATAACAGAGATAGGCATTATGGAGGTTTTGTGATGAAAAGCAGGGAGAACAAATATCCATATAAATATCTGTTACTAATGTTCACAGCAACTTTATGTATACTAGCCAAAGTCTGGAAACACCCTAACGTCCATCAACAGGTGAACAGATAAATAAGTTGTAGCTATATCCATATAATAATATACCATTCAGGAATAAAAAAGAATGAACTATTGATACACACAACAACATAGATGAATCTCAAAATAATTATCCTAAGTGAAAGAAGCCAGACAAAAATAAAAAAGAGTACAAACATATATGATTCCATTTATATAAAATTCTAGAAAATGCAAACGAATCTGTAGACTCAGAAAGCAGACTGGTGTTTGCCTGGGGATGTAACAAGGAGCTGGGGTACAGACGGAGAAGGGCAGGTGGGAAGGAATGCAAAGGGGCACAAGGAAACTTGGGAGCTGATGGAGATGCATTCATTATTTTAATTGTGGTGATGTTTCCACACATTTGTTTCTCATAAGCGAATTGCATACTTTAAGGAAATTGTTTACTGAATATCCATTAGGTCTTAATTAAAACAAAACCAAAAACCAGGGATCTGGAGTCAGATTTCTTGGGTTCATATTGTGTCTCCAACACTCCTGAGATGTGTGATGTTGGCAATTTACCCATCTTCTTTATTCTCCTTTCCTCAATCATGAAAGGGGAAAAATATTAACCTATCTAATAGGATTATTGTGGGTATTAAATTTCTTGATCATGTGAAGCACCTGAAGCAATGTCTAGTACCCCATAAGTGCTCAATAATGTATTATCAGCATGTTTATTGTATATCTGGCACAGTGTTTGGCAATTTACAGACATCACCTCATCCGATCCTCCCAAGAATCTGGTGAAGTGCTCGTGTTCATCACACCTAGAGACAGAAACGGATGTCCCTTGTCACGTAGCTAATGACAGCTGTAATTTACAGCTTTGGCCTGTCTAACTCCAAATCCTTTATGCTGCCTCTCAGTAAGCCACAAGTCCAGCCCAAGGCTCAGGCCAATCCTTTTCATGCACTCTCTATATCCTTAGGAAAATGAGGAAGTAAAAGAGAATTGCTGAGGGCTTTTGTACAGTGTTCCCCTTTGTGGATGCTGTGAATTTCTGGGTTATATTGGCTAAAAGACTTCCTGGCCTCTAGGTAACTCCAGCTAAGCTCTCTGCAAGTTGATCAATGGGTATCCCTCATAACTGGGCACCCTGTGTAAGATTTTCATATCTTCAAACATTTTTTTACTTTTTTCTTTATTTCTTCCTTTTTTATTTCTTTTATTTTGTTTCTTTTTTCATTTTCTTTTTTTTAAAGTTTTCTTGTATCTCTTTTTAAGGATAAATGAGCACTCAGGTGAGTAGAATTAGTGTGAAGTAAAGACCCACAATAACTAAGGAACATGGAGTCCAGATTAGGGATATTTCACATACAAAAGTCTACAGAACCTCATCCTTACACTCTGTCCAAGACTTGCTTTCAGGAAGGAGGTAACAGGGTGATGGGAGTGGAAGAACACAGGACAAAGAAGGAGGGCAGCTGGAGGTAGGTTCACATCCCATCACTCATATCCTTCTGGTGCTGGACAAGTCTCTACATTTCCCTGAAATCCAGAAGGTTCTGTACAACAGCAATAATAACCCTCCTTGAACGTCACTTTCTAGTTGCATACAGGATGCTTGCCTGGCTTGTTTCTCCTGTTTCTTATAACAAGGTAAGTATTACTATGTTCACTAATGGAAATGGAATCTCAGAGAGGTTAACTATTGCCTTTTAAAGCTGGTTAGTGGCGAAATATTGATTAAAACCTTGTACACAAGGCCTACCTTACAGAACTGATGTGAGAATGAAGAAAGATATCTGGACAAAAATGTATCTGTGGGGTTGCAGCCTCCAAAGACTAAGAAAATCATTTCATGTTTGGAGGATGGTATGTAAAAGAAAGGAAGAGGCCAAAGTTCATTATGACATTCCCAGATGAGCAGTCTTTGGAGGGTCATTATAAAAAGCCAGGAAAAAGAATGCTATTAGGTGACATGAAAGCAAGGTTTGGATTAATTTAGAAACATCTTTAATGTGCTTGATAAGGTAGAAATTAACCCCCATCCAAAGGCAGTTCCAAACCCTGATGGAAAACTCTTGGTTGAATAGAGATGAAGAAGGCACAGGAAGGAAGATTTTGACCCTAAAGAGATGTCTTTTGTCCCTAAGATAAAAGGAAGCAATGATACAGAAGGCTGACAAGTGTTTTGTTAAGAACTACAATGGGAGTGAGATATAGCAAACATAAAGAACCTCGTAAGTGAAATACATAGAAACCATCAATTCCAAAGTATCTTAATCTCAGTAAGAAAATCCTTTTGCTGAAGCCTTATTAAGGGGTGCAGTGTTTAGCCTTAGGGGATGCATAAGGAGTGATGCTCTATGCTCTCCTTGGGGAAAGAAAACAAGTGTGGCCTTCTCATCTCTATTTTCTTAAATGTGTCCTAGTTCTTATTATGGGATCCCTGAATATTTTTCTAATGGCTTATTTCTCCCAAAATGCACTATTTGAATTTTTTCAAACTGTATTTTTTTCCTCGTATTTCCTCACTATGTATCTAGACCCTCCAAGTTCACTCTGCTAACCAAATCAGCATCCTTGTCAAATTTAATTATTACACTGTGTGCTCCCCCTTCCACATCATTAGGAAAGATGCTGAATAAGACAGGGTCCGTGTCGCTGTCTTTCCAAAACGCTGTCATTTCTTCTACCTTCCCTTTTCAAGCAACCAGCCAGCTCTGGGCTGCTGCAATTGCTCACCTCCATGCTGATTTAAATGCCCCAATGGACTATCATTTTGTGAAGGGCTCTGTGCAATGTGTTAATAAAGTCAAGATCAGGGACACTCATGTATTCTGTTTGCCCTCTCATCTGCTGATTAAAGCCAATAATGGAGTTGAAATTTGTCTGGCAAGATTTCCTTCACTTCATTATTAGTTCTACAGTTAGGTTCATATTTCTCTTTCTCATTTAGATGTTTACACACACACACATATGCACACACACGTACTTCTTATAACTTGAACATATTTTTTATTTGCTGTTAAGGAAATTAAGTTCAACTTAGAGCCTGCTGATATAGATCATATTCTGGAAGAATCAGCTGGAAATCAATGACTAATGTCTTACATTTTCAACTCCAAGAGGAGTCAAAGCAGGCCCTGGCCTGTTTGCCAGGGTTTTGTTCTGGGTGGGGTTTTATGGGGCTAGTAAAGGAGTTGAGGATTCCTACCAGTCCTACTCCAGTTGCCAACAACAGTCAAAAGTTCACTGTGAAATGCTGAGGTTTAAATAAAGGGGTAAAAAAAATCCAAGTGTCAAATCAAGGAATCATAGGCAAAAATCAAAGAAGGCATGATAGAGGCAAAATGGTGTGGACGTGAGATCTGAGTAAGAGACTAGGACGGTACTGAGTGGAGATTTGGGGAGAACTTTCATGAGCACCTGGCCAGAACATAAATGGGTTGGGGAGTTTCTATCTTATCAGCCGCTGGAGCTTGCTGATGCAATTAAAGGGTGGATCAAGACCATGAATCGTTGGCATCATCTTCACCAACCTAGGAGGTAGGTAAGTACTTTTATCATAGAATGTGAGAATTTAGAGCAAGAGGGCGTCTTAAGGTAATCAACATCTCCTTTGGTTTCCAAAACTCTTGCATCTCACATACTTCATTTTGCATTCATAGTGAGAGTGCTCCAAGTGAAGAGCATATCACTGGACAGCGCTCAGAGCAGCATGACACAGCTGAAGAACCGAAGGAGGGTCCAAATCCATGGAACACATGGTGCAAGGAGGGTGTCACTGAATTGAGACTTATCTAGGTAAACAGGGGCCAAAGGAATATATTCAGTATGTAAAGTAATTTAGACTAGAGCCTAAGGACAAATGGAAGTTATTGAAGGTTTTAAGCAGGGCAATGATATTAATCCTCTCTGCAGTTTGGAAAGGTAAGTCTGGAAGCAAGCTGCACTCTGGGTGGGCAGACTGGAGACAAGACACCTAATAGGAGACGATGGTAGGAGTCCACGGAAAAGTCAACTGTGGCCTAAGCTGGGTGACAGTAAGAAAAATGTGGTCAATTCTCGGTATTAGAAGGCATGGAGGATGAGACTGGAGGGAGAAGTCAAAGACGATTCCGAGGGGTTTCATTGGAGCACCAAGACTAGTGCTACCATCACTAGATAGAGAGCAGCTGAGGACAGTGGATTCAGGCAAGAGATTAATAAATTAAATAATAGATATAATAACCATATTTATTGATGTTTCTCTCTTTGCTATTCATATATATTGATATGAACAGAATATCAATATGTGATATGTGAATATCATATACACTTCCAAATATTAATCTCATAGGGTCTTCACACTGATCCTATGAGACAAGGGGAAAAACTAAAGACACACAGTCAGTCAAGCATGGAGCCAGGTTCAAAACCAGTGGGTCGGAGTGCAGAGTTGAGTTGAGTCTGCAACAGGTCCTTGTGGAAGCGCCCTGCAGACCTGGTCTCAGGAGAGAGATCTAAGGCTAGGTATATAGAGAGAATGCAGTTCTCAGTATTTACATCCCTAAGAGATTCATCCAAGGAAAACTGATTTTTGTTCCTGGACTTCAACCAACATTTGTTTAATGCTAATGCGTGGCAAGTATTATATAGCAGGCACAGGAAAGAGCGTTTACTCTTATCCCTGTCTCCTTAGCCATTCTTCCTGCCCAGTGAATAGCATCAGACAACTGAGAAGACACACAGTGATTCTCTTCTTCCTTCTGAGCCTTGCCCAGACTGATCTTTCCTAAGCCTGGATGCACATCAGAATCACCAACATGGCATTTGAAAAATACAGATGCTTAAGCCACACTCCAAACCTACTAAATCTGCATCACTGGAGTTTTTGTTGTTATCCTTTGGTTAACAGACATTTCAAGTGCATAGCCACAGTTGAGAATCACTGTCCCATAGACCCAAAACACCTCTGAAAGTGAAGGGACTAAGGAAAGAAAGCCAAACCACCAAGAGTTCAAAGATGCCTGGAAGAAATAAGACCATCTCTATTGAACTTAACTTCTATCCCAGGCGCTGAATGAGCTACTTTGCATATGTTATTTAATTTCACCTGGGGCAAGACAGTAGTTTCAATAATCAGCATTTTATTATAGGGAAACAAAGTCATAGAGAGATTAAAGATCATTCTTATGTGCTGTTTTGTACTACCATGTATGTGTATTCTCCCTCCCATGCCAGTCTTATGTCTTCTTATTCTTATCAAAATAGCCTACAGTAGACGGCAAATTGGTGGTACATTGCAGGCTCAGAAGAATGGAGAAACTGAGGCAGACCAGATGGAGAGACCAGGGTCCTGTAGGAGTCAGCTGAGAAAGGTCCCATTGAAAAGTGTAACTGAAATGCCCAGCTGTATTTGTATCTGTATAGGACACAACTCCAAGCACCTCAGCCCAGAGCCGTCGGCGATGACTATGCCTAGTTCTCTCTTATTGGTGAATTAAGAGCCCTGAAGAATGAAGCCACCTCTCAGCACCGGAAACAAAAAGCCAAATTATTGCTTCTGTATGCAAGAAAGGGTTATATGTATAAGATGCAGACGCAGGGAGTGCCATTGTCTGTTTATGTCCCCTACAAATTTATATGTCAAAATCCTAACTCCCAAAGGGGATAATATTTGTAGATGGGATCTTTGGGAGGCGCTTAAGTCATGAGGGTGGAACCCTCATTAATGGCATTATTGCCCTACAAAAGAGGCTCCAGAGACACCCCTCTCCCTTCCACCAAGTGGGGACACAAAAGTCCTCTATCTGGAAGAGGGCCCTCTCCTGACCATGCTGGCACCTGATCTGGGACTTCCAGCTTCCAGAACCATGGGAAATACATTTCTGTTGTTTATAAGCCACTCAGTTTATGGTATTTCATGATAGCAGCCCTAATGGACCAATACAGGGAGTAAAGCAGAGAGCTGAGTTTCTATAGCATTTGGGAAGTATGGAGTTTGTGGGCTGGAAGACATTCAGAAGAAGCAGCATTTGGGGACTGGTTGACGTTAAGTAGGGGAAGCTTGGTTACTCAAGTGAGGCTAGTTCTGATTGACTGATTTCAGAAAGACAGCACTGGAGTAAGGGTGTTGCCAACTGGTTGATTTCAGAAGCAGGTGGCTGTCACTGGTGGGACAGTCTTTAGAAGTCTGAATGTTTAAGCTGCTTTTCACTGATCAGGTAAGCATGATTAAAACCAATTTTTATGGTTACTTCTGCTTTGCTCACAGAACTATCAGACTTTCCCTAAGAGGAGAGGAACTTTTATTCTCAAGAGTTAATTAGAGTATGGTAGTGTAAGATCCATTAGTTACAAGGCTGGGTGAGGCATTTGAATCTTTCACTGGCATTAACTGGAATTGGGCTACAACTAAACGGAACAAGTAGATGTAAAATCTACACAGATGATCATTTCTAATCAGTATTTCCCATGAGGGCATTATTAGACTATGCAGTTGATCATTCCAGTTGTGTTTTTAAACAAACTAAAGCAAACAAACTCTTACTCTCTGTTTATATATATATTCTTATTTATTTTTTTTTTTTGCGGTACGCGGGCCTCTCACTGTTGTGGTCTCTCCCGTTGCAGAGCACAGGCTCCGGACGCACAGGCTCAGCGGCCATGGCTCAGGGGCCCAGCCGCTCCGCGGCCTGTGGGATCTTCCCGGACCGGGGCACGAACCTGCGTCCCTTGCCTCGGCAGGCGGATTCTCAACCACTGCGCCACCAGGGAAGCCCTATATATATATATTCTTTAAACACGTAGGGTGTTTTACTGTTGCTGTGTTAGCTGTTTTAATAAAGTGGTCTGCTCTGGTTATAAAAGGAGATTACCAAGTGAGAAAGCCTGCTAATGTCTGCCGGTTAGCCTGCCTAGGTCGGAAGCCTAGTTGTGTGGACTAGGAAGTCATAACCAAATCCCCATTAGTCACCAGATCACTGCTTGAACTAAACCGTCTAGGTGGAATCAAAACAGTGGCAGGGGGAAGGGATAAATTGGAAGATTGGGATTGACACGTACACACTACTATATATAAAACAGATAACTAATAAGGACGTACAGTATAGCACAGGGAACTCTACTCAATACTCTGTAATGGCCTATATGGAAAAGAATCTAAAAAAGAGTGGATATATGTATATGTATAACAGATTCACTTTGCTGTACACCTGAAACTAACACAAGATTGTAAATCAACTATACTCCAATAAAAAATTAAATAAAAATAATTAAATAATAATTAAATTAAAAAAAACTCTCTTGAGTATGCTCTTGTCATCAGTAAACTAAACCTCCATTGCAGCTTTACCATCACAGCCTCCTACTCCAACCAGTAAGCTCTGGACCTGCCCCATCTACCACTCCATCTACATGCTCCCACCCTCACAAGAGAAAGAACAACCATTTGAGTATTTATTTTCTAGATTGAGGGTCGTGAAGACAAGTTGCCCGTGTGTATATTTAATTTGGGCCACATTTACACAGGACTTAACTGGCTTATATTTTTATTTCAGTGAGAAACAAATATCAGACATACTTGCATGGAATTGTCTGGATCACACAGTTTATTTTTTAACATCTCATTTTATTTTTTTACTTTTCAGATGGCTGCTTCTGTGTTGATGCAGAGATGCAAACTTTATTATTCCTCATTCATTCCAGGGCCTGAGACTGTCTGAAGGACTGCAACAATCTGACTGTGTTTTCAGTCAGTTCACTGATTGCTGCCAGGAGGGCAGCCATGTGCTAAACTGGCTGGTAACCACTAGGCTCCCTTCAGTCCCTAGGCTGATGCCGTCAAGATCGTCTCCACCGTTTGAATGAAATACCACCACTCATTCTAAAGCACCCATTGCAATGTGATGATGAGGCATATTGGATATCATGGGTCTCCCTCTCAGTTTCTCCTTTTGCACCATTGTGATGTGAACCTCAGGGCTGTAAAAAACTTTCAGCAATGAATTGATGAAAAGTCCTTTTTTAAATAAAAATGAAAAAAAAAAAAACCCTCAATATTCCAAACAACCTCCCAACTTGCCTTTGTCTTAATCTTCTTGGAGAGATGTACTCCTCTCCATGGTGAGCTTCTCCCCCGACGCTCATAATCCCATTTATTCAAACTTCCTTTGAGTCCCTTGTCCATCAGACAAGTCCTCTTTTTCTCTGACCATTGTCTCGCTTCCCCTCACTCCTTCCCCTTTGCCTACAACTGTTCTTAAAATGACTGTAGCTATCATTCTCCCTCCTCTCTCCTTCTCTTCTTCCTTTTATTGTCTCCTAGTCACACCTTTGCTCACCTCTTGTCTGCAGCCATCACCCTCCTAGATCATCAACATCATTCTAAGTGTCAAATCCAGGATGCAGCCTGCATCACTTCACGTTGGTATTTGACTCAGCTGTTCAC
This sequence comes from Leucopleurus acutus, assembly GCF_964270905.1. Classification (NCBI taxonomy): domain Eukaryota; kingdom Metazoa; phylum Chordata; class Mammalia; order Artiodactyla; family Delphinidae; genus Leucopleurus; species Leucopleurus acutus. Next base: position 163,636,864 of record NC_139142.1, read on the forward strand.
TCCCACCTTCTCTTAGCTTCTGGAAACTTCCATTTGGTTCTTGCCTCTCTGATTCTTCCCTCCCAGGCCCCTCGGCTTCCTCTGCTGGCACTAAATATGCATGTCCCCAGAATCTCACGTGCAGAAGTCTTTGCTTCTTATTCCACATCATTCCTACTTCATGCCTTGCAGTGACCCTTTATCATGGTTGATTCCCAGTTCAACCTCTCTCTTGAGCAATAGGTACACATGTCTATCTGGCTACTAGACATCTCCAGATGTCTAGCATATCCAGAAAGTACAACGATTTCAAAATATTAAAAACTGAACCTAGATTCCCAACTACCCTCCAAAATCAAGTTCTTCTACTGTATTCCCTCCTTTCAATAATGGTACACACGTTCACCTTGTCACCAGGTCAGAAACTTTACAGATATGCCTTCCTCTGCCTTAGATCCCAAAGTCAAAGTGGCCACCACGTCCTGTGACTTTTCCTCAAAAATAGCTCTGCTCTGACTGCTACCATCTCGGGCAGGCTCTCAGCATCCTCCTGGGCTCCTATGTTAACCTCCACACTGGGGTTCCTGACCCCAAAGCCTCTCCTTTCACTCCAACCACAGTGGATTAAAGCTTGTCACCTCCCTGCTTAAAATTCCTCTATCGTTTTTCATTTCCTTCTTTAGGAGGTTACAAGCTATTTTTAGCAGCGTGACCTCTCTCTTCAAAAATATTTCTTACATAGAACTCCACTGTGTGAAGCAGAAACACTCTGTGCTGCTCTGGTTTAGGTGAATCCACAGGGTCCAGGATCCTCCCCTGATCAGCTGCTCTGCTCCTGCCTGGTGGCTCCTGAGTCACTTCCATAACCTCAGCAGTAAGAAAGACTGGTTGAAAATCAGTGATGACATAAAGTCCAAATGACATGAACTGACACACCAGGGTATTGAGGTAGAATGACCACTACCACCACGATCACTACTTCTATTATCTTAGCAGCTGGCACTTGAAGTCTCTTTAGGGAGGACACATTTTGAGAAAATACCTGTTAAGTCCTTAGTGAGAAATTGTGATCCCCAAGGCTTAAGCACCGCCTGTTGCCAAGTTTTCAGAGGATTAACCTGATCTGCCTGTAAAATGAGGAGGGATTTCTGTTTCTTTGGGGAGGGCAAGGGCAGATGAGAAGAGAGAGGACAGACAAGAGAGGGAAGAAAGAGGATCTGGAGGAGGTTATGAAAGGGAATGCAATGCAAAAAACAAAAACTGCATAAATAAAATCCTGGTGACAGAGTGTCTGAAAAGGGAGCTTGGAGAATAATAATATCTAAGATGATGTTTTGGAAGATTTTGAGTTTTCTCTTTGTTTATGTTTTGCTACTGAGTGCATGGTGGGAAACCCTCTCCTGACCCCCAGTTCATTATATAAGCACTTTGTGTGAGTGGATTATCTCTGGAAAGTGTAAAGTGCTGAGTTTTGCATCTATACTCATGGAGGGAGTAGAAAAAATAGTATATACAGATATAGGAGGTCAGAGTATAATGGACCTTGGAGAATGTAAGCCCCAGACACTCACAGAAAAAGTAGAGAAAGATGGGGTGATCCCCAAATGATGGTATGAGGGATTCCTCAAATAGATGAATTTCTAGTGCCCCCAAGGACCCCACTGAACATCATTAATGGTGTGATTTCTTAAATTTATTAACCAGAAAATGTCAATGATGAAACTAAACACTCCTACTAAAAGCTAGTTCTAAAAGAACATCGCTCCAGAGGATGTTCAGAGCTCCTAAAGTTGCCAGGGAGATCAAACTCATTCAGAATTGGCTCCAATAAAACGTTCATAATACAGATGCTTATTAAGATGAAGGAAAGAGTCAGGATTTTACAATACTAAAAAGTTTTCAAGCAGAATCTCTCATAGCCACATGGATTCTAGATGCTTCTTCTCTCCAAACACCTCTCCTAACTTTCTGCACACCAGTTTTCTCAGTTTCCTTATTACTAGTCACATAATTGAAAATAGTTACCAGGCCCAAGTTTCCATAACCTTCTGGTTTCCGTACTCACAACCACTTGCCTGACTTGATGTCATTTAATTCAAATTTGATAAAAGGAAAATATTTTTGGCATGACCCACCCCTAAACCGGTTCACTGTGGCCAAGATAATGAAGTCCTATCACAAACAAGGCCACTTTGGGCAGTGACAAGAAGTATAGTTAATCATATACTTCCACTTTCTTGATTCTGTTGTCCTGGCTGGGTATCTGCTTGTGGAGAAATGCTTAGATATTTCCAGAAGATGCCAGTTTGGCTTTTCTTAGTTTGGTGGTACATGAAGAAACTGGAGACAAAATTTTGGTTATAAGTGAAAGCTACAATAACTCTGGGGGACTCAAGCATTTCACAACTGGATCTCAGATTTGAGGACAGTTTTCCTACCGAGAATTTGGGTCACTGACATCATTCTCTGCAAGGCAAGCACATTGTCTTTTACATAATACATGTATTCTAAAAGGTTGTGTGTGAATCAAATTTTTATGCTGGGAAGACAGATCTAATCTCAATTTCTTCACCTATGCAATGGGGAAAATCAAATTCTATTTCAGACTCACCGGGAAGAATTATTTTATTTAAGGAGTCATGCTGTGAATTTTCTCTTGGTTGGACTACTGCTCCACTAATTGATTTGTTTTGCAAATTTGGATTTTCATTCATCAGGCTTTCTTGAATCCATCCCAGAAAGCCAAACAGTAGCTTTGGAGAGAGTCAAAGTGCCAGAAAAATAAAAGTAGTTATAAGCTGAATGTGAAACCCAGAACTCCAAGTCCCACTCAACAATTAAAGTAAATTACATCGATTCAAGGATGATCATCAAAGCAACTGAGTTCTATTTTATTCAAGTTCTTTGCATTTTAATAGTCTCTGCCTTTGTAAGTAACAAGCAAGGCTCTGTAAAGAACCTATTTCAAATCTCTGCTGAAAAGCTCTGCTCTTCACCTTTGAAGCAATGGAGCTCATGAAGCTAAGTAAACGAATTGCAGATGGCATACCACATTCACTCAGAAAACATGCTGATTACTCAGCAATATGGCATTTAGCGCCACAAAGAAACGAACAGCTGAGCTGCTACAACAAATTCTCCAGGGAATCCAATATCCCCACCTGTGGGATGCCTAGAGATAACAGGCAATTGTGTCCAGAAATGCAATTACCAGAAGGGAAGAAAAAAGATTTACTCTCTTTCGTGAGGATCAGAATCATGAAAAGGGCTTTTCATCACGGACCAATTATATACTCAAAGCGTGGTTTATCCCATCTTGATGCCCAGTAATGGTCTGATCCTCCCCATTATATACTCGCTGGGTACAAGATGGCTTTATCATTTGCGTCTAGAATAGCATCTTACTCATCTCTCCTAGGCAGTCACCTAACCTGTTGTGTCAGCACTAAGAGCTACTGTAAATAAATAGGACACATATTTATTTTTTCAGAAGGATGAGCCTTTCAGAATCCTTCTCTCCCCCCAACACATTATTAAGGATGTTACTGCCATCATAACAATAACCTGAATGAATTAGAATTAGTCATTGAGAACCATCAAAATACTCCAAACTTGGGGGAAAAGGCATACAGTGATCGATAAAAGTCCAAACATTTTGTTGACTATCTTCACACATTTGCAGATAGTTAGAAAATATTGCTCCTGTTTAATTGATGAGGAAAGGAAGACTAATTGTTCCTGCCTAAAAGGTAGATTTATAATGTCTGTGTCATTGCTTTAAGATATCCATCAACCAGTTGTCTTCTCTGCATGCCACTGACATGGTTTCAATGACTGAGTCTGCCCCACTGATTCCCCAATATTCAAGATACCAAAGGTAGCTAAGACTGCTCTTCCTGGGAAAATGTCCATGATGATGTAGGGGGAGGAAAACCTTCCTTTTACCCTTTTAGGTTCTGTGACTGGGTCTGAGAATTAAACTAACATAAGACAGATTCATAGGAGAAAAGCATACAAGTTATATTTAATATTTTTACATGCATGGGAGCCTTCATAAGAAACCTGAAGACCCAAAGAAGTCATTAAGCCCAAAAGCTTTGTAAACAAAGAACAATAAATTGTGACATGACAAAGTGGCTTGGGCTAGGAGCAGTAAATTGTGGGACACTGACCAGGAAATATATGGGGGGAAGTAATAGAAGATAACGGTTACTTTAGTAGATTTGTTTGTACAGATATATTTCAGCACTAACTCCCAGTTTCCAGTGATAAGAATGTTCTCTTGCTGGTACAGGGAGGTGACCTTTCTCATGAGAAATTTTATGACCTGATTTTAGGTAGAAAGGCAGAGATCAGAAAGCCGTTCCTGTATCAGCTGTTTCTCAAGTGTCTTCAGCTCAAAATAATCAACATGCCAATGTGGTATATTTTAGAGTGGCGTGTTTTGAACCCCTTCATTGACAAGGGACTCGATACACTTTAAAGAGTGGCTAGGATCTATTCTCTTCAGCTCCAGAGTGGAGGCAGTCAGGGTCATCATAAGCCAATAGGAATATAGTTAGATGCCCACTGTCTTCCCTTCCAAAACACTTAGGTTAGAAGACAATGATGATTGGGTCAAAAATAGTGTAGAAAGATTTCAGAAAAGATGGTGACTTACAAGTTGAGGAAATATTTGGCAGAAGGGAAAACCAAAAGGCCTCCATATGCATAAAATTCACAAAAGACATGGCAGCCAGTATGGTTTCAGGTAAAATAAGATATACGCAAGAGAAGTACAACCCCATTTTCATCCCCCAGATCTCTGTGACCTTGGGCAAATCACTTCACTGCTCCTGGACCTCAGCTCTCCCATATGTAAAATGTTTTAAGAATAACTACAGAAACCTCTTTAATCCACTCTTCAGGTTCTGGGTCCAGGAGAGAATGAAACTTGAGGAATTGGTGAGGCTGGGGTCCCAGGGGAAGAATCCCATTGCCACTAGTCAAGGAGTAGACTGAATAGAGGTGATAAAAACATTTACCATTTGCAAATATAGAAGCACCCTCTACCAACCAAAGGAGAGACCACTTGCAGGCATGCATGTATTATTTAGGTAGCATGTATTTATTTATAAGTGTCTGTATACTTAATAAGTATCCAGTGGCAGACAGATACAGAATTATATCCCTTTCTTCACAAACAGACCTCCAAGGAGGACTCAAAAGCTGTATTTCTCCATTCCTTGCCTGGCAGGTCTCAGAAGGTCAAGGTTTTGTGTTGCCCTGGCAACAGCTGATAGCATCACTACCACCTGAAGCCACCCAGGGGGCTGCCGGCTCAGCAGCACTGTAAGTGGTTATGATGTTATCCCAGTTGCTGGGGAAACGCACAAGCTTGCACCAGGCAGGTGGGTAACTGTGGAGTCAATTTCCAACCATTTTGCCTTTAACAGCCTATACTGGCAAATGCATTCATCTCCACATAAATTCTGTGAACAATTGGGGATCTTAAAGAGTTTTAGTTGTGTGTTCTCTTTTTAAAAGGCTCTTAAATGGTTCACCTTTACCACCTGAAATACAGTGTTTATCTATGAAAAATAAAACAGGTTTACTACTGCTCTATTTTAAATGAAACTGCCACCCACACTGAAGTATGTCAGAGTTATGCTTCTAACTCTTCCCTAGAGTATCTGCCCCCCTAATCAAGCCTTTAGATTTTTCTTAATGTTGCTCTCTGCTATATCTGCAGGAAAAAAAATGTCTTAAGATAATATTGAATCTTTCAAAGTAGATTCATAAAATCAGAGAAGTCCTGTTCACCATTTGAGTCATCCTTGATTGGCTCTCTTTTAAAATGCATCCTCTGTCTTTCTTATAACCAAGGGCTTTAAAATTCAAATGTTCATGAACACCAGCTTTATTAAAATTAGGGCTTCGGGAAATGGCTCAGAAAAGGGAGAAAAGAATATTACCCAATCATTTAAGAGATGCTAATTAATGAAGTTCTAAAGCCCAAAGAGGACATTTGATACAGCAAGGGTTTCTCTACCAAGGAGTAATAGAACTTATGTAAAAACAAACAAAAAACCCAGAATAAAATAAAATTAAGGTAAAGACGGGAATAAAGACGCAGACCTACTAGAGAATGGACTTGAGGATATGGGGAGGGGGAAGCGTAAGCTGGGACAAAGTGAGAGAGTGGTATGGACATATATACACTACCAGACGTAAAGTAGATAGCTAGTGGGAAGCAGCCGCATAGCACAGGGGATCAGCTTGGTGCTTTGTGACCATCTAGAGGGGTGGGATGGGGGGGTGGGAGGGAGACACAAGGGGGAAGAGATATGGGGATATATGTATATGTATAACTGATTCACTTTGTTATAAAGCAGAAACTAACACACCATTGTAAAGCAATTATAGTCCAATAAAGATGTTAAAAAAACTTGAAGTAGATTAACCAAAATCTTCCCCCAGGTGCTGGGGTGACCCCAGGAGCTCTGTTAAATTGCAAGAACTTGAGTTTGCCTGCCTTGCAGCTGAACGCATTAACATTTTCTGGTCCGATTCCATGTGGGCCTTTTAGCTGTTGCAAACCTCTCTGGAATGTTCCGTGGAGGGCATCTCACCAACTCGATTTTCATCCACTACCTGTCCTCAGCAGCTATCACATACTTAGCCCTGGTGGAGGCAGTGAATGGCAGAAGACAGGCTACCCAGATGGATGGCTCCATTCTGTCCCATCCTTCTGAGCCAGAAGCTCCTTTCATTTTTAATTATGGAGACAGGAACACATCGTCCTCCCTCCACTTCGCACCTCTCTTTCCTCATTCATTCACTGCAACTTAAAATTGGGAGCCTGTAGCAATATTTCCCCCTTCCCCCCACCATGTGTTAAACATCACTGGATCCTTTCAAAGCACCCACAGCTAAGCTTGTATCAACCTCACCAATGCTTCGCCACGCTCAACAGCATAAGTTATGCTTGATTTTATGTTTTTATTACTGCGTGTTATGGTAGCCTTGTCCCACATTCTACAGGAATCTCTCTCTCTCTCTCTCTCTCTCTCTCTCTCTCTCTCTGGAAACTGCTGTTGGGTCAAAACAAGGAAAACCTCCATTGAGTGAAAAATAGATTCCTAGGTACGCAAATAAGTAAATAACCCCTGCTCTATAATAGAAAATCATTCTCTGGGGTCTGATAATGATTTCCTAATACTGAGATATCAATCAGATGATCCATCGGTTGTCTAATAAAAGTGCTGAGATTGGAGGGGGGCTTAGCCCTTGAAAGAGAATGGGATGATCCACTGGGCGAGGGCTGGGGAAGGTGAGGGGAGGGGACTGTAGGCTGGTGGTCAATGTCAGGCTGCTGGAAATAGGGTTTGGAAGACTTATGTGATAAGTCTGCTGCTCTTGAAATACCCAAATGCCCTCCCTGTCATTGTTTCACCTTCCCTAGACCAGGGCTGGATCTTACATTTTATAGCTCTATCAGTCCAAGGCGGTTGCATGAGGGGAAGGGGTATCCTCATGCTTTTGTATATGCTGTGCTCTCTTCTGGAATACTCTTCTCCTTCCTGCCCACTCACTTGTCTTTTGGTAATAATAAAAACAACATTAATACCAAAGTAGCTAAGATTATCTTGTATCAGACACCTTGCTAAATGCTTTATAGATTTCATTCCTGTTCTTTACAATCCTATGAAGTAGGTATACTATTTCCTGCCTTTCAGATGAAGAGTCTGGGTCTTGGAGAGGTTAACTTACTGGCACAAGGACACAAAGGTTAGGAGCAGCAGAGAAGGGATTTATCCCTCCAGAGCTTGTGTTCTTAACCACCATAATAGATGCAGCCCAAAAGTTACCTGTTCTAAGGATGCTTTTCCCAACTCACCACAAAGGATGTTCACACACAACCCACCACCGCTGTTCAGATATTTTGCATAATTTTCTCTTGGAGCAATTAGTGGATGGACTATTTTAAATATTTTCTTCTCTACTGGAAAGTGTGCTACATGGAAACACAGGAACTACATCTGACATATATTCACCTAGAAAATTATCTGGAACACCTCAGTGGCTCCATAAATGTTTGCAGAAAGGAAGAATAACTGATTGAATGAATAAAGGGTGAGACAAAATAGCACAGCCCAGAAGCATTTTGGATGTAGAAACCTGGATTCTTCCTTTTCAGCTGATTAAGATGAAGATGTAGAACATTCCTTTCATTAAGGGGTTCAGAAAGGTTAGCCAGAGAGTCTGTGTCAGGGAGAGTGCAGGGGAGCTGGCTGCAGGTTGACACCCAGCCCCAGCCCAATACTTACCTGCACCTTCCTCCCCAAAGGTGGTGAGGTGGGCTGGGAAACCCTTTACTCTAGGGCTAGTATTGGGTCAGAGGACAAATAAGATCTCACAACTCCCATCTTAAAGACCCAGACTTTCTGGGAGATGCTCAGCAAGGGCCAAGGTAGCACAGAGTAGACAAGAGACCATCACTCAGCTGAAGGGTGACCCACCCTGCACAGCACTACATAGGTCTTGTCTAAGCAGGAGGGGAGAGAAGACATAGGAACCTTGAACCATCTCCTCTTTTATCCTCCAGGTATGGGAACCAGGTATGGGACGTGGCAGCTGAGGGCCCCTGGGGCCAGTAGATAGAGAGCAGAGCCATCTGAGCCCTCAGGAAGGAAACCACGTGGGGCAAGTGGAAGAGGGCAGTGTGTACCGCAGTCTCTTGTCTGGACCAGGTGGATGTGGAAAGAAGTGGCTGCCACTGGGACAATTCCCTGGCTGTTAAATGTCATACAGCCAGGCCCCAGCGATGGTAAAAAGGGACATTTATTTACAGTTCTCTCTGAGGTTGTCTCAGTCTCTCATTTTCCCTCAAAATACAACTCAGTGTAAATAAATAAATAAAATAAAGGCTAATGTGGTATGTAGGGCTACCCTCAAGGAACTTGGGGAGGTGTTGGTAAATAGACCCAGGAACCCCAAAGCTGCAAACACTCACTCTGCGGTCACCGGAAGCTCCCTGGAAAGGAAGATGCGCTGAGCATGTTAGAGTACCTTATCTGAAAGTCCACACTGCTGGCAGAAAGGGTGACCTGACACCAGCTCCTTCAGAGAGGCAGTGGACTATGAAGGTCTTTGAGAGAAAAAGGGGTTTGTGTCCCTTATCCTGTGCTCCATAGGCTAGAGCTCTTGTCAAGGCTGGGCACCTGCCACTCTATGTCTTCAGACCAAAATCAGCTTCTCTGAAGCTGCTCCCCACAGAGGCTGGGTAGGGCCACAGCACAGTTGAAGAAGGTGAGAGTTTGGAGGCAAATGGAAGTGACCTGGTCCAACTCTCTCATTTGATGAGGCCCAGAGAGAACATCAGAGCTGATTTCCTGTAACGGAGCAAGTATATACTTAGAGGACCAGCAAAGAGGGCATCACTCAAATAAATAAATGATAAAAGCAAAATAAATGAGACACACTGAGCTTCAGTGAACTTATCCAGACTCTGGTAATAAGAGAAAATTTAGGCTATTTTAACTTTAACATCTGTGCTAGTTTTGTTTTTAGATATTTTAATTAAACATGAGGGATCCTTGGACACAGTATTTTGGTACTTTGGGCATCAGAAGGTCTTAATTTGGCCATAGAAACTGTTATCGTATTCCTACACAATCAGGTTCAGTCTGGAGAACCCAGAATGAGGCAGGTAATTTTTAAAAAGAGGTGACTGTTCAGAGAAGTAATTTTTTTCTAGATTATACATGGTGAAAAACAACCTGAGTATAAATATATTCTCAGCATAATACAGACTGAATTCCTAGGCTAAAATGTCCTCTTTGTCACTTACTACCTGAGCATCTTTGAGCAAGTTAATTAACCTCTCTTATCTCTAATTCAATATGTGCTAAATACTGTAAACCGATACATCTATGCATTTGTTGTGAAATAAAATAAATTAGAATATGAAAAAGTCCTCTGCAAAAAATAAATGGTGTAAATATATTAAACAATATGAAGAAAAGGAAGGAAGAAGGAAGAAAAGGGCAGTAAGGAGGAATTGGTCTTCATCTGAGGGTATATGATATGGTAAATTCTTTTCCCAAGAGCCCAGAGGAAGATGAATTGCAGAAGTCAGGTGAAATACATTTATTGTCATCAATGATGGATTTAATTATATAGATTTCATTATATTTGTGTATAATAAGTACAATATAACTATAGCATGATTATCTTGTTCAGCAGTGTCAGTGCTAACCCAAAGGCTGTCATCAACTTTAATGTTTAGAGTAGGCAGATTTTACCTATATATAAGTGTTTTGGGAGAAAGGGTAATACTGGGCTCTACATGATGTGATTTAGTCTCCTGGATGGCCTGACACTTTACTATGGTTTCCATAAGGATGGATGGATGGATGGATGGATAACGAATGAACGATAGAAGGAAGGAAGGGAGGGAGGGACGGAGGAAGGAAGGAAGGCAGGGAGGGAGGAAGGAAGGGAGGAAGAAAAAAATAACATTTTCCAGTACGCTAATGACTCTATTTGCTGAGTGCTTTTAATAGAAGAAGGGGCTCACGTTTTTAAAAGTACAAGATCCTCCGAGTGTATCATCTCCTTTATACTCACACAAACCCTTATTTTACAAAGACCAAAAGTGACATCCTGGGATGGTTAAACAACTTGTCCAAAATCACATAAGCTGTTGGCAAAGTTGGGATTTGCACAAAGGACTTAAAATCTGAAAATCTATCCCCATAATGTGCTTCTTCATAATTGCCTAAAAATCGGGGGGGAGCAGACTTTTCAAATTCAGTTAGCATTTTTCAAGTTCCCATGGTGCTTGGTGTGAAAACTAGGTGTTAGGGAGAGCAGAGGAAAAACAACTAAAAATAAGATGACCATATTTCCTAGTTGTCTGGGACATTCTGTCTGGGACAGCCCCCAAGTCATCATCTTGGCAATATTATTAATAATATCCATTTTCAGTCTCAAAATATCTTGGTTTGGACCTTATATAGAAACCACTACTTATGAGCTGGACAGTTTATAATCCAACTAGGGGTAATAGACCAGATATCCCTAAAAATATAGATAGATAGATAGATAGAAGATACACACATACATACAAATATAGATATTGTAGATATATATATATATGTTTTATATCTAATATATATTAGAAATATATTTTTATAAAATTATATATCATTTACTATACATAGAGAATCCTAAAGATGCTACCAGAAAACTACTAGAGCTAATCAATGAATTTGGTAAAGTAGCAGGATACAAAATTAATGCACAGAAATCTCTGGCATTCCTATACACTAATGATGAAAAATCTGAAAGTGAAATCAAGAAAACACTCCCATTTACCATTGCAACAAAAAAACTAAAATATCTAGGAATAAACCTACCTAAGGAAACAAAAGACCTGTATGCAGAAAATTATAAGACACTGATGAAAGAAATTAAAGATGATACAAATAGATGGAGAGATATACCATGTTCTTGGATTGGAAGAATCAACATTGTGAAAATGACTCTACTACCCAAAGCAATCTACAGATCCAATGCAATCCCTATCAAACTACCACTGGCATTTTTCACAGAACTAGAACAAAAAATTTCACAATTTGTATGGAAACACAGAAGACCCCAAATAGCCAAAACAATCTTGAGAACGAAAAACGGAGCTGGAGTAATCAGGCTCCCTGACTTCAGACTATACTACAAAGCTACAGTAATCAAGACAGTATGGTACTGGCACAAAAACAGAAAGATAGAAAGATAGAACAGGATAGAAAGCCCAGAGATAAACCCACGCACATATGGTCACCTTATCTTTGATAAAGAAGGCAGGAATGTACAGTGGAGAAAGGACAGCTTCTTCAACAAGTGGTGCTGAGAAAACTGGACAGGTACATGTAAATGTATGAGATTAGATCACTCCCTAACGCCATACACAAAAATAAGCTCAAAATGGATTAAAGACCTAAATGTAAGTAAGGCCAGAAACTATCAAACTCTTAGAGGAAAACATAGGCAGGACACTCTATGACATAAATCACAGCAAGATCCTTTTTGACCCACCTCCTAGAGAAATGGAAATAAAAATAAACAAATGGGACCTAATGAAACTTCAAAGCTTTTGCACAGCAAAGGAAAACATAAACAAGACCAAAAGACAGCCCTCAGAATGGGAGAAAATATTTGCAAATGAAGCAACTGACAAAGGATTAATCTCCAAAATTTATAAGCAGCTCATGCAGCTCAACAACAAAAAAACAAACAACCCAATCCAAAAATGGGCAGAAGACCTAAATAGACATTTCTCCAAAGAAGATATACAGACTGCCAACAAACACATGAAAGAATGCTCAACATCATTAATCATTAGAGAAATGCAAATCAAAACTAAAATGAGATATCATCTCACACCAGTCAGAATGGCCATCATCAAAAAATCTAGAAACAATAAACGCTGGAGAGGGTGTGGAGAAAAGGGAACCCTCTTGCACTGTTGGTGGGAATGTAAATTGATACAGCCACTGTGGAGAACAGTATGGAGGTTCCTTAAAAAACTACAAATAGAACTACCATATGACCCAGCAATCCCACTACTGGGCATATACCCTGAGAAAACCATAATTCAGAAAGAGTCATGTACCAAAATGTTCACTGCAGCTCTATTTACAATAGCCCGGAGATGGAAACAACCAAAGTGTCCATCATCAGATGAATGGATAAAGAAGATGTGGCACATATTATTACTCAGCCATAAAAAGAAACGAAATTGAGCTATTTGTAATGAGGTGGATGAACCTAGAGTCTGTCATACAGAGTGAAGTAAGTCAGAAAGAGAGAGACAAATACCGTATGCTAACACATATATATGGAATTTAAGAAAAAAAAATGTCATGAAGAACCTAGGGGTAAGACAGGAATAAAGATACAGACCTACTAGAGGATGGACTTGAGGATATGGGGAGGGGGAAGGGTAAGCTGTGACAAAGCGAGAGAGAGGCATGGACATATATACACTACCGAACGTAAGGTAGATAGCTAGTGGGAAGCAGCCGCATAGCACAGGGAGATCAGCTTGGTGCTTTGTGACAGCCTGGAGGGGTGGGATAGGGAGGGTGGGAGGGAGGGAGACACAAGAGAGAAGAGATATGCGAACATATGTATATATATAAATGATTCATTTTGTTGTAAAGCAGAAACTAACATTCCATTGTAAAGCAATTATACTCCAATAAAGATGTTAAAAAAATTATGTATCATATATAACCATATATAATATATATCATAGGAAGGTTATATATATAATTTTATTTTTATAAAATGTTACTTAATTTTACATAATTGTTGTATGTATACAATTTTTTTTTCAATTGAGTCCTTCTCCTAAGTCACTGATTAGATAGTCAAATTTAAATGGGTATGTCTCCTGCAAGAAAAGGGGTTTCTGAACAATCTGTCAGTTCACACATCCTTCCCAAGCTCACCAAATATCCCCATACCTGCTCATACTTTCTCACAGAATAGTGAGTGACAAGGGAAGAAAATAGTGTGATTTGAGATAGCACCACAACAAGGAGGCAAAGGATCTGGATTTTTATCTTTTAGCTTAAAACCCCTCTTTGCCTGTAACTGGATTGCAGCCTTAGCCATAGACCTGGGTGTCTGGAGGATGGCTGTGCACATGCAGGCTTTTCTCCCATGTGCCTTGACCTCCCCCCAGGCTGCCCACCTGGCCTTCCTGGGTCTTCATCTTCTTCCTGACCACCGGAATTAATTCCGCACAAAGCATCACTTACGCTGCCCCATTTTTCTGTTCAAAAGCCTTTTGTATTTCCTCACTGCTTCTAGGTAAAACCGCAGTTTCCCAGCGTGAGCTCTACCATATGCACTCATAGAAGATGAGGATGAACGGAAGGAGAGCACGGCTGAGGTACTAAGTGACTGTGTGAATCTGCCTAAGGTAGTAACACCTCTAGGTCTCAGCTTCCTCAGGTCTAAGTGTGAGGTTGGAATAAATGGATTCTAAGAAGATTTCCAACACTAACACATTGTTCAGGATGTGCCCTGCTTCTCCTTGGCATCTCTGACCTAAGTAAGAGTTGTTTTCTTTCTAACCCACAGAATATTTCTGTAAATCCCTCCTCTCTGTTTTTGCTCAAGCTGATGTCCCTGCTGGGGGGGGATGCCCCTTCCCTTACTGCCTCCTGTTCTGTTACCTCCCCTGCTCCAAAATGCACTCAGCACCTAGATCTGTGGTGCCAACCTCATCGGAGGATGTGAACCATTTTTGCCAGTCTCCACTTGACTAAAACCCTTGTGTATCCCTGTGTACCCTAGCAGATGCTGAGCTGCCTCAGCCCCTGATTTAGACTGAAGATAGCTCACCCCAAAGCTAGCTCCATTCCATGTATCTCTTACTCCATATTTCTTGGGTGATCCTTCCACCGTGGTCGTCCCGCGAGTATATTTCCAGCACCGCCTCTCCCATGAGTGGTGTGCTCCCAAGTCCAACAGTCTGTTCTACGTCTACCTGGGTATCTAAGAGATGCCTCAGACCAACATGCCTCCCCCAACTTCCCCCAAACCCGCTCCTCCTTGAGATTCTCCCAAACTTATAGGTAGGCTCTTACCTACCTCATGCTGCAGATTCCTAAATCCCTCTTTCCCTCACCCTTGGCATCTATCTATTCCACAAGCAAATTCTGTTGGAGATACTTCGAAAAGATATTGCAAATGTAATCACTTCTCACCATCTCCACTGCTACCACCTGAAGCCAAAACACCAAAATCTCTTGCCTGGACAGTTGGTTACCCTGTGCCTGTTTTGTTTTGCAACAGTGCAATTTCCACATAACAGTAACAGGTGATCTTTTAAAATTTTCAGCGCAGTCAACAAAGAGCCTATCAGCCCTATAAGGTGTGTGCCTGGTTGTTTCTGCCGCCTCATGCTTGACCACTAGTCCCCTTGTTCACTCTGCCACCAACAACCTGCCCTTCTTTCTGCTCCTTAAACGATGCAAGCACATTACTGCCTCAAGCCTTTTGCACTTGCTGTATGTGCTGTTCCTATGGCTATCCCCCTTCTCAGTTATGTGAATACTTAGCTGTCTCAGCATTCCTGTCTACACTGAAAACTCCTTCTTGAAGACCACCTTCCTGGTTGCTTAATCTGAAGTGGTCTCAACCCCTTCTTGTTTCTCCTGATCGCATTACCCTGTTTTATTTCCTTCATAAGCTTATTCATATCTAGAGTTTTGGTGGTTCTTTATTTTTTTCTCTTTTCTCTAATGCAAGTTTTATGAAGATAGGGACCTATTCCATCATATTCATCCTTGTATTTCCAGTGTTTCACAGAGCCCTTGATATCTAGCAGGTGTTTAAATAATTATTGAGTGAATAAATGAATGATGAATGAATGACCCACAGTGGAATCTGTCCAGGCTATAATGAAACTATCAGATCACTTGGAGGCTTGCCTGACCAATGAGCCCAGAGTCATTTCATCATATCTAAAGTGCCCTAAACAATTTCTCTCTGTGCCTCTTATAAGGTATTCTCTTGGTTATCGAGCTACTGTTTCCTATCTTACCCTCTTCACTCTGTTTTGGGGATGCTAGGGCTGGGACTCTGAAAACCACATTTCTGCTTTGCCAGGGGCCCTCTGCTCAGTTCTGCCAATAGTGGGCTCTAGAGGGAGACGGGGAGGATGGAGTAGATGGAAGGAACTGCTCTCTTCTGACTTGCTTCCCGTTGCTCTCAACTTCACTCCAGTGATGGTTCTTCACCCTTGCAGAAGCAGTTGATTCCATTATCAGTACCCCTTCCCTCCCTCATACCCCTACACATTGCTAGGATTGGCATCCTTGTGCCTTCTCCTTAGAGGTCTGAATCTCAGCTCTTTGCAGGGCCTTCTCTGAATCCCATAGCACCCCTGTTAGCTGGGCTGCCCTCCCTCCTCAGAGATCTATGTCCTACTCGGCAAGGCCCCTCCTCCACACTCCTGGGTTCTAATAGCCCCTTTCTCTTTCTTTAGTTTCCCCAGCCTGGAGGGGTGGGGAGTGGTATTTGCTTCCTGAAGTTAGAATCTCTAACTTAACTCAGCAGCCACTTTTGCCTTTGTTATTCAATTCCTGTCTCACTAAGTCCCTATATTAAATTCTGAATGCTAAAATAACTGGTGTGTTTTTTTATTTTACTGAGTGGATACCAGCTGATAGAGGGCTATAGGATCCATTGCCTTGTACCATTTCAATATTCATTCAGGGCATGTTGGCTCAGAGGGATTAGAATCTTTTTGCAGGGCAGGAATCCTCCCTCACTTAGCCCCATACCACCTATGAGCCATGGTGTCTTACACATTGCAAAGGGCCAATGCATGTTTGATAACTGACTCATGGTAGTTTCAGAGGTAAATGAGCTCATCCTTCTGTTTTTAGAAATAACATTTTTAAACCTTTCTGGAGAGAAGATATCTTAATCTTCAAGCCCTCCAGGATAGGAAATTCTTCAAACGTTTATTTTCATTGTAAAATGTGTGCTTGTTAAACCCTGCCAGAATATACTTGCCGTCAAGAAGTACTTCCCACGCAGGCCCAGCAGTAAGGGCTTAGAAAAAGGAGAAATGCTTGGATCTGAGAAAAATGGTGATTTTGAAAATAGATGATGGCACTTGTCCCCCAAATAGGTCCTTGCTGTTTTCCAAATAACCCAATTATTTGACTGATCTCAAGTTTAGTTCTCTCTTTCTCTTCTCCACCCGCTTTCTTTGTGTGTGTAGAGAAAGCCTACTTGTTCAATACATGTGAAATTTTTCTTATAAATACACCTGACTGAAATCAGCTCTCCCGGCCAAAATTAAAGGGGTATTAAAATATTTTTAACAAGGCATACTATTTGGGAACTGTGTGGCGTGCCATTCCTGCCTTCTTTAGCTCTGAACAGCTAGCGTCCCTCAGGCCGGGCACTCAAACAAGTGGCTTAGCGACACCAGCAGGCAGGGCTTGGCATGTAGCATCTGGTATGGAAAGTGCCAGGAGCGAGCTCTCTGCAGTGTGGACCCAATGCTGCAGATCCCCCGTAATGTGCATGTGGTCCAGCCTCAATGACTAGACTGTTTTCTTCCTTCCCCTTGTTAGCACTTAGTCTTATGCTTGATCTAGTAGAGCCACATCCTGAACCACAGCCCTCTTGGCTATATCCCTGAATGCCTACTAGTTATTATAATCCCCATACTTTGGTACGAGGTAGCATCCCCTTCAGCCCCTGTGCACCCTCTCCTCACTACCACCCCCTCCTCACTACCACCCCAAGATTGGCCTCCATCCTCCCATATTCAGAGTTTTCTATGACATGCTGAATACTGACACATGGGCTCCTGGCTACTTCCTTTTTGCCTGGTGTGTTCCTGGGGCTCTGTTTCGGATTCTGTCCTTCTTGCTTTCCTCTTCTTCTCCTAATGTCTCTGTAAGGTCCAATTGCCAAGCTCGTGCCAGGAAAGCGCCTATAGATCACCACACTAATTAGAAAAAAGCTCCCCACTCTCTCTACCATCTCACAGGGAGTGCTGGATTCTCCTAGTGGCCTCAAACAGACTCCCTGCCCTGAAATGCACTAGCCGCTTCCTCGAAGAAATTTTGGTCTCACAATTTTGTTTTGAATGATTAGCTATTTTGTCTTCAAAGATTTTATTTTCTATCAAAGAATTGCCCCATTCTTACTTTAAAGTAACAGCACTTATTTCCATATATGATGTATGAAATTGGCTTATTTTATCATTACATCTTAATAAATAAGAATACAACAAAGTATTCTTCTTTCCTAGGTTGTAGCGTTTTATTATAGGTCTATCATTTTGGGGCTGTTTACCAATAATCACAGCAACAATAATAATAATGTTAACATTTATGTCATTACATAAAGTGCTATTACATCTTTAGTGCTCTTTACATATTAACTCATAAATCACAAAAAAATCATATGGAATAGGTTTTATTATTTTTTTCTTTTTCTTTTTAATTTATTTTTTAAACAGCAGGTTCTTATTAGTCATCCATTTTATACACATCAGTGTATACATGTCAATCCCAATCTCCCAATTCATCACACCACCACCACCCCCTGCCGCTTCCCCCCCTTGGTATCCATATGATTTTTCTCTACTTCTGTGTCTCAATTTCTGCTCTGCAAACCGGTTCATCTGTACCATTTTCTAGGTTCCACATATATGCGTTAATACACAATACTTGTTTTTCTCTTTCTGACTTACTTCACTCTGTATGACAGTCTCTAGATGCATCCACGTCTCCACAAATGATCCAATTTCGTTCCTTTTTATGGCTGAGTAATATTCCATTGTATATGTGTACCACATCTTCTTTATCCATTCGTCTGTCGATGGTCATTTAGGTTGCTTCCATGACGTGGCTATTGTAAATAGTGCTGCAATGAAAAATGGGGTGCATGTGTCTTTTTGAATTATGGTTTTCTCTGGGTATATGCCCAGTAGAGGAATTGCTGGGTCATATGGTAATTCTATTTTTAGTTTCTTAAGGAACCTCCATACTGTTATCCATAGTTGCTGTATCAATTGCCATTACCACCAACAGTGCAACAGGGTTCCCTTTTCTCCACACCCTCTCCAACATTTGTTGTTTGTAGATTTCCTGATGATGACCATTCTAACTCCTGTGAGGTGATACCTCATTGTAGTTTTGATTTGCATTTCTCTAATAATTAGTGATGTTGAGCAGCTTTTCATGTGCCTCTTGGCCATCTGTATGTCTTCTTTGGAAAAATGTCTATTCAGGTCTTCTGCACATTTTTGGATTGGGTTGTTTGTTTTTAATATTGAGCTGCATGAGCTGTTTATATATTTTGGAAATTAATCCTTTGTCCGTTGATTCGTTTGCGAATATTTTCTCCCATTCAGAGGGTTGTCTTTTGGTCTTGTTTATGGTTTCCTTTGCTGTGCAAAAGCTTTGAAGTTTCATTAGGTCCCATTTGTTTATTTTTGTTTTTATTTCCATTACTCTAGGAGGTGGATCAAAAAATATCTTGCTGTGGGCTTCCCTGGTGGTGCAGTGGTTGAGAGTCCGCCTGCCGATGCAGGGGACACGGGTTCGCGCCCAGGTCTGGGAAGATCCCGCATGCCACGCAGCGGCTGGGCCCGTGAGCCATGGCTGCTGGGCCTGCGCGTCCAGAGCCTGTGCTTCGCGGTGGGAGAGGCCACAGTGGTGAGAGGCCCGCGTACCGCAAAAAAAAAAAAAAAAAAATCTTGCTGTGATTTATGAAAAAGAGTGTTCTTCCTATGTTTTCCTCCAAGAGTTTTACAGTGCCCACTCTTACATTTAGGTCTCTAATCCATTTTGAGTTTATTTTTGTGTATGGTGTTAGGAAGTGTTCTAATTTCATTACTGTACATGTAGCTGTCCAGTTTTCCCAGCTCCACTTATTGAAGAGACTGTCTTTTCTCCACTGTTTCCTTGCCTCCTTTGTCATAGATTAGTTGACCATAGGTGTGGGGGTTTATCTTTGGGCTTTCTATCCTGTTCCATTGATCTATCTTTCTGTTTTTGTGCCAGTACCATACTGTCATGATTACTGTGGCTTTGTAGTATAGTCTGAAGTCAGGGAGCCTGATTCCTCCTGCTCCATTCACTTTCCCTGAAGACTGCTTTGGCTATTCAGGGTTTTTTGTGTCTCCATACAAATTTTAAGATTTTCTGTTCTAGTTTTGTAAAAAATGCCATTGGTAATTTGATAGGGATTGCATTGAATCTGTAAATTGCTGTGGGTAGGATAGTCATTTTCACAATATTGATTCTTCCAATCAAAAAACATGGTATATCTCTCCATCTGTTGGTATCATCTTTAATTTCTTTCATCAGTGTCTTATAGTTTTCTGCATACAGGTGTTTTGTCTCCCTAGGTAGGTTTATTCCAAAGTATTTTATTCTTTTTGTTGCAATGGTAAACGGGAGTGTTTCCTTAATTTCTCTTTCAGATTTTTCATCATTAGTATAGGAATGCAAGAGATTTCTGTGCATTAATTTTGTATCCTGCAACTTTACCAATTTCATTGATTAGCTCTAGTAGTTTTCTGGTGGCATTTTTAGGATTCTCTATGTATAGGATCATGTCATCTGCAAACAGTGACAGTTTTACTTCTTCTTTTCCGATTTGGATTCCTTTTATTTCTTTTTCTTCTCTGATTGCCGTGGCTAGGACTTCCAAAACTATGTTGAATAATAGTGGTGAGAGTGGACATCCTTGTCTTGTTCCTGAACTTAGAGGAAATGCTTTCAGTTTTTCACCATTGAGAATGATGTTTGCTGTGGGTTTGTCATATATGGCCTTTATTATGTTGAGGTAGTTTCCCTCTATGCCCACTTTCTGGAGAGTTTTTAACATAAATGGGTGCTGAATTTTGTCAAAAGCTTTTTCTGCATCTATTGACACAATCATATGGTTTTTATGCTTCCATTTGTTAATATGGTGTATCACATTGATTGATTTGCATATATTGAAGAATCCTTCCTTCCCTGGGTTAAATCCCACTTGATCATGGTGTATGATCCTTTTAACGTTTTGTTGGATTCTGTTTGCTAGTATTTTGTTGAGGATATATGCATCTATATTCATCAGTGATATTGGTCTGTAATTTTCTTTTTTTGTAGTATCTTTGTCTGGTTTTGGTATCAGGGTGATGGTGGCTTCATAGAATGAGTTCGGGAGCGTTCCTTCCTCTGCAATTTTTTGGAAGAGTTTGAGAAGGATGGCTGTTAGCTCTTCTCTAAACGTTTGATAGAATTCACCTGTGAAGCCCGCTGGTCCTGGACTTTTGTTTGTTGGAAGATTTTTAACCACAGTTTCAATTTCATTACTTGTGATTGCTCTGTTCATATTTTCTATTTCTTCCTGGTTCAGTCTTGGAAGGTTACATCTTTCTAAGAATTTGTCCATTTCTTCCAGGTTGTCCATTTTATTGGCATAGAGTTGCGTGTAGTAGTCTCTTAGGATGCTTTGTATTTCTGCCGTGTCTGTTGTAACTTCTCCTTTTTCATTTCTTTTTATTGTTTTGAGTCCTCTCCCTCTTTTTCTTGATGAGTCTGGCTAATGGTTTATCAATTTTGTTTATGTTCTCTAAGAACCAGCTTTTAGTTTTATTGATCTTTGCTATTGTTTTCTTTGTTTCTATTTCATTTATTTCTGCTCTGATCTTGATGATTTCTTTCCTTCTTCTAACTTTGGGTATTGTTTGTTCTTCCTGTGCTAGTTCCTTTAGGTGTAATGTTAGATTGTTTATTTGAGATTATCTTGTTTCTTGAGGTAAGATTGTATAGCTATAAACTTCCCTCTTAGAACTCCTTTTGCTGCATCCCATAGGTTTTGGATCATCGTGTTTTCATTGTCATTTGTCTCTAGGTTTTTTTGTTTTTGTTTTTGTTTTGCAGTACACGGGCCTCTCACTGCTGTGGTCTCTCCCATCGCGGAGCACAAGCTCCAGACGCGCAGGCCCAGTGGCCATGCCTCATGGGCCCAGCCGCTCCACGGCACGCGGGATCCTCCAGGACCAGGGCACGAACCCACGTCCCCTGCATCAGCAGGCGGACTCTCAACCACTGCACCACCAGGGAAGCCCCTATCTCTAGGTATTTTTGATATCCTCTTCGATTTCTTCAGGGATCTCTTGGTTATTTAGTAACGTATTGTTTTGCCTCCATTTGTTTGTGTTTTTTACTTTTTTTTTTCTCCTATAATTGATTTCTAATCTCATAGCATTGTGGTCAGAAAAGATGCTTGATATGATTTCAATTTTCTTAAATTTACTGAGGCTTGATTTGTGACCCAAGATATGATCTACCCTGGAGAATGTTCTGAGAGCACCTGAGAAGGAAGTATAATCTGCTGTTTTTGGATGGAATGTCCTATAAATATCAATTAAATCTATCTGGTCTATTGTGTCATTTAAAGCTTGTGTTTCCTTATTAATTTTCTGTTTGGATGATCTGTCCATTGGTGTAAGTGAGGTGTTAAAGTCCCCCACTATTATTGTGTTACTGTCGATTTCCTTTTTTAGAGCTGTTAGCAGTTGCTTTATGTATTGAGGTGCTCCTATGTTGGGTGCATATATATTTATAATTGTTATATCTTCTTCTTGGATTGATCCGTTGATCATTACGTAGTATCCTTCCTTGTCTCTTGTAACATTTTTTTTATTTTAAAGTCTATTTTATCTTATATGAGTATTGCTACTCCAGCTTTCTTTTGATTTCCATTTGCATGGAATATCTTTTTCCATCCCTTCACTTTCAGTCTGTATGTGTCCCTAGGTCTGAAGTGGGTCTCTTGTAGACAGCATATATATGGGTCTTGTTTTTGTATCCATTCAGTGAGCATGTGTCTTTTGGTTGGAGCATTTAATCCATTCACGTTTAAGGTAATTATCGATATGTATGTTCCTATGACCATTTTCTTAATTGTTTTGGGTTTGTTTTTGTAGGTCCTTTTCTTCTCTTGTGTTTCCCACTTAGAGAAGTTCCTTTAGCATTTGTTGTAGAGCTGGTATGGTGGTGCTGAATTCTCTTAGCTTTTGCTTGTCTGTAAAACTTTTGATTTCTCCATCGAATCTGAATGAGATCCTTGCTGGGTAATCTTGGTTGTAGGTTCTTCCCTTTCATCACTTTAAGTATATCATGCCACTCCCTTCTGGCTTGTAGAGTTTCTGCTGAGAAATCAGCTGTTAACCTTATGGGAGTTCCCTTGTATGTTATTTGTCCTTTTTCCCTTGCTGCTTTCAATAATTTTTCCTTGTCTTTAATTTTTGCCAATTTGATTACTACATGTTTCTCCTTGGGTTTATACTGTATGGGACTCTCTGCGCTTCCTAGTCTTGGGTGGCTATTTCCTTTCCCATCTTAGGGAAGTTTTCGACTATAATCTCTTCAAATATTTTCTCGGGTCCTTTCTCTCTCTCTTCTCCATTTGGGACCCCTATAACGTGAATGTTGTTGTATTTAATGCTGTCTTAGGTCTAATGGTCTCTTAGGCTGTCTTCATTTCTTTTCATTCTTTTCTCTTTATTCCGTTCCGCAGCAGTGAATTCCACCATTCTGTCTTCCAGGTCACTTATCCGTTTTTCTGCCTCAGTTATTCTGCTATTGATTCCTTCTAGTGTAGTTTTCATTTCAGTTATTGTATTGTTCATCTCTCTTTGTTCTTTAATTCTAGATCTTTGTTAAATATTTCTTGCATCTTCTCGATCTTTGCCTCCTTTCTTTTTCCGAGTTCCTGGATCATCTTCACTATCATTATTCTGAATTCTCTTTCTGGAAGATTGCCTATCTCCATTTCATTTAGTTGTTTTTCTGGGGTTTTATCTTGTTTCTTCATCTGGTACATAGCCCTCTGCCTTTCCATCTTGTCTTTCTTTCTGTGAATGTGGTTTTTGTTCCACAGGCTGCAGAACTGTAGTTCTTCTTGCTTCTGCTGTCTGCCCTCTGGTGGATGAGGCTATAAGAGGCTTGTGGAAGTTTCCTGATGGGAGGGATTGGTGGTGGGTAAAGATGGCTGTTGCTCTTGTGGGCAGAGCTCAGTAAAACTTTAATCTGCTTGTCTGCTGATGGGTGGGACTGGGTTCCCTCCCTGTCGGTTGTTTGTCCTGAGGCAACCCAACACTGGAGCCTAGCCGCGCTCTTTGGTGGAGCTAATGGCGGACTCTGGCAGGGCTCAGGCCAAAGAGTACTTCCCAGAACTTCTGCTGCCAGTGTCCTTGTCCTCACGGTGAGGCACAGTCACCCCCTGCCTCTGCAGGAGACCTTTGAACACTAGCAGGTTGGTCTGGTTCAGTCTCCTATGGGGTCACTGCTCCTTCCCCTGGGTCCCAATGCACACACTACTTTGTGTGTGCCCTCCAAGAGTGGAGTCTCTCTTTCCCCCAGTCCTGTCAAAGTTCTGTAATCAAATCCCGCTAGCCTTCAAAGTCTGATTCTCTAGGAATTCCTCCTCCCATTGCCGGACCCCCAGGTTCGGAAACCTGACGTGAGGCTCAGAACCTTCACTTCAGTGGGTGGACTTCTGTGGTATAAGTGTTCTCCAGTTTGTGAGTCACCCACCCAGCAGTTATGGGATTTGATTTTATTGTGATTGCGTCCCTCCTACCATCTCATTGCGGCTTCTCCTTTGTCTTTGCACGTGGGGTATCTTTTTTGGTGAGTTCCAGTGTCTTCCTGTCGATGATTGTTCAGCAGTTACTTGTGATTCCGGTGTTCTCGAAAGAGGGAGTGAGAGCATGTCCTTCTACTCCGCCATCTTGAACCAGTCTCCCAGTTTTATTATTTTGCCATTTTACACATAAGGAAACTGAGGTACAAAGTTTAAACAACTTGTTAAGTTTGCCGGTAAAGTAATAGAGCTGGTAATTGAATCTAGGTACTCCAAGTCCAGAGCTCAAGTTTGAACTTGAGCTTCTTGAGATGGGTGCACTGACTGAAGAAAAATTCACAACGTAAAAGTTTCAGGTTATGTTTTATTTGGGGACTTTACTGAGGACTACAGCCCAGGAGACAGCCTCTCAGAGAGCTCTGGAGAACTGCTCCAAAGAGATAAGGGAAGAGCCAGGATATATAGGAGTTTTTGCCAAAAAAGATTACTGCTAATCACAAAAAGTACAGCTCAAGTTAATGATTTTGGTGCCTTTCTATGTATGGGAGGATGCAGCAGTCTGGGCTTATTAAAATTATTCCTTAGATATGCATCTTAACTATCTAGGGCCAGGATTCTCTTTTTCTCCATCCTGAATTCCTCTCAGGGTGCAGCACTGGGGACAGCTGCAGTGGCTGATGGCAACATTCTTTGTTTCCTGGAATAGCAGGCAGAAATTTTTGTCTGCAGGTGCAGTACCTCTCCATTCCTTCTTCTCTCTTGATTTCCAGCAGGTTCCACCAAACAGAATAGTGAGGCTCCCCCTTGAATCCTTCCAGCCTGGTTAACTGCAAGGTTCTGGTATCTTACAGACCTAGCTCTTTCATATGCAAGCTGTGTGATCCAGATAAATGACTTCTCTCTGAGTCTTAATTTTTTCAACTCTTCCCTTTTCTTTTTTCTGACACCACTTTTGACACCAAATTGGCATCCAACAATTCCCTTCAATTCTGACACTGACTGCTTGGAGTTAGTGCAGATGTCACGGAGTTAAGGACTGCTTCTACTTCAAACACCAGCCACAAGTCCTGGGGACCACCTATACCTCTGATGAAGGTTCCCACAACACCCTCCTCAACTTCTATAATTTGCTAAAACAACTCACAGAACTCAGGAAAACCCTTTACTTACATTTACCAATTTATTATAAAATATACAGCTCAGGAATAGCCAAATGGCGGAGATGCATAGGGCAAGGTTTGGGGGTGAGGGAGGGAAGGGTGGCACAAAGATTTCAATCCTCCTCTCTGGGATGTTACCTTCCCAGCACCTCAACATGTTCACTAACCCAGACCTCCAAAATTTGCCTTTTCAGGGTTTTATGGAGGTTTCATTCATCCCCAGAGGTCAAGATGTACACTGAAAGTTCCAAATCTCTATTCATGGCTTGGTCCTTCTAGCGTCCAGTACCCCCATCCTGAAGCTACCAAGACATCCAAGCCAGGAGTCAGCTCATTAACAAACCAAAGACACTTTATCATTCTGGAAATTCCAGAGCTTTAGGAGCACAGTGTCAAGAACCAGGAACAAAGACCAAACGTGTAATTTTTTTTTTAATGTTAGCACAATTGCAAAAGAGACAAAAGAGTATACATCTTATGGATTTAAATTAGGTAGAGAGACATACAATTGATGCCTTTGGTACACTGAAAGCCTTTAAACAATTGGAGTCATCCCTATTTTTCCTCAAGTGGTCCCAAGGGCTGTCCCTTTTCTTCACTTTCCCTGTTGGACATGTTTTAGTGACTTATTTGAGAATCTTTAGTACATTGAACATGACATGTTCAAATAGCCTGTGATTCCTTGTCAAAGGTAATATGTCTCTCAAGTAGGAAAATCAAAATAGTTGTGAGCTTTTATTGAGCACTTATTGCATGGATCTTACTGTAGATATCAAGAGGTTCAAAATCAAAGGCACTTTGGTAAGTTCGCTTTCCATCACCCATACAGATAGTTGCAAGAGACTCACTGTTTGTATCCCCCCATAAATTCATATGTTGAAATCCTAACTCTCTATGTAATAGTATTAGGAAAATGGGCCTTTGGGAGGTAATTAGGTCATGAGGGTGGAGACCTCATGAAAAGGATTAGTGCCCTTATAAAAGGCACCCCAGAGAACACTCTCACCCTCTTTGAGCCATGTGAGGATGCAAGGAGAAGTTGGCAGTCTGCAACGTGGAAGAAGGTCCTCACCACAAGCTAATCATGCTTGCATCCTGATCTTGAACTCCCAGCCTCCAGAACTGAGAAATACATTTCTGTTGTTTATAAGCCCCCTTGTCTGTGGTTCTTGTTATAGCAGCCTGAACTGATTAAGGCACTAGATGATCTCCAGTTCACCACCACATTCCACTGAAAACACATCCCTATTATTCATGTTTTAACTTCTATCTGTAATGCCATCCACACCCTATTATCTGTCTGTGGAAATACCCATTACTGTTTAAGTGCCAGTTCCAACGTCACCTCCTCTGGGATGTCTACCTCTCAAGGACAGTCCCCTCAGCAGAATTAGTCATTGTTTTCTACATGATCATGCAGCACCTTGATGCCCTCTGGCATCAATTATTTGAGGATTAGTGTGCAAGCTTTACAGAGCTTCTGGACTGAAAGTTCCTGGAAGGCAACTGCATCATCCCAGTCATCTTCCAAGTAACCCACTCTTCTGCACAGAATGGGCTAGGAATGGATGTTCAATGCATTAAATAGTTTCAAATCTAATCAAGCATGACCAGCTATGATCAACTGTAGTTATGAACTCCTCCTGCAGGCTTCACCCGGCTAGTTCCAGAGTCAGTATTGACCAGGAAGGCCTCCCTGAGGTACTTCACCCCTCCAACAATTGAAGTCTCCTATTGGTTCAGCTGCTGAGTCCCATTACTAAGATCAGAGCAGCTGTTAGAAATATCCCTTGGCCTTGAAAGTTAAAATTGCATCACTGTTTTGCTAGGAAGAACAGCAAATAATATTAGATTGTCTCTGAGGGAAAGAATATTTCATCATCTTAGTTCTATCCCTCTAGTACCCTGAATATCCTTGTATTTTGGATTCAACTTATTTTCATTTTCTGACTTTCTTTCTGTTCCACTGTGTCTCTCCACCTCTCTACCTTTATCTCTCTCTTCTTCCTTTTCTGATTTCCTGCCTCTGTTTCCCTGCCTTTCCTTTCCTGCCTCTGTCTCTCTTCATTCCCCCCTCTTCCAGGATGCTGAATGAAAAACAGCAAAACCTTGATCTTTGACCCTTTCTTTTTCTAGAGTCTATCAATTCTCTTGAGACATTCTTTCTTCAGTTATGCTAATATAATTGATTGGAGTCCAGGGTTGATTTTTGGTTTTTTTTTTTTTTATCAATCACATTCCAGCTGGGCCTTGTAATGTTATACCTCTGCCTGCTTGATTGGACTTGGGTGATTCCCAAATCTCTGCAGCCACACAGACACGCAGACCATCTGAGGAGAGCTTAATTCCACAGATGGTTAATCTCATTTTTTATGTGTTGATTTTTCCTAGTTTCTCTCGCAGAGGGTAATTTATTTCTAAGTTCCAGGAGCACTTTATTGTAACCTCTCATTTACCGACTATAATAATAACCATCATTTATTGGGTCCTTATTATGCATCATAGTGTTAAGTGCTTTGTGTAAGTTCACTGATTTAATTTCCACAATAACCCTAAGAGATGTAGGTTTCGTTTGTTTTTTAAATTAAAAAAAAATTTTTTTTGCCTAACTTTACAGATGAGAAAACCAAAGCCTAGAGAGATTAATGAAATTTCCAAAGATCCTAATAGGAACTTGACTCTTTTTTTTCCCTTTCTGCCCTTATCCTTTTGAGCATATTGGACTGGATAGTACTTGCCTCAAAGGCCAGTCCTATAGCCAGAAAAGGTTCCATGATCTTCCCACCCAAAGCTCCACCCATTCCCAGCTATTTCTCCTCCATTGTCCCAGGACAGGTAGACATCATCACAGCTTCAGACGTACCCTGCTCAAGTTATATCAAAAATGTGTTCATAAAGAGAGACACATTTTTGTAAAGCAGTTTAGATTAACTCCCAACCAAATGATACCAATAATACATTCAAAAGGAGTACAGAGGATGTTCAGATGGCAAAAGGTTGGGGCATCCGATGCCACTGTTACATAGGAGATGCACCCTGAAGAAAGAATATAATCCCCATAGAGAAGAGTTAGAAGGATGGGAAATGGCCTGAGCCCAGTTTCAGAGGCAGGAATGCACCTGCCACCACTGGGGACACATGAGAACAGTGTTTTCATAGAAGAATCAGGAGAAGATACTATTTGAAGAATGTGATGTTACATTATAAAGGTGCCTGGAATGTCAAGATGAGAAATCTGGTATGCAGCGTCTGTATCCAGAAGTTCATTTCCCACCAAGAGGATTTTCACATATGAAGAGTCCAGAGATTAAAATATGTTCCAGTATCAGGGATCAGGGAGCCTCAGGCATGGTTTACAGTTCATCTAATGTCACTTAGAGGCCATTCTTATAAGGTGAAGAGAAAGGCAATACTCTTCCTGAAAATTTCCTAAACACTAAAAATTAAAGGTATATTATTCTATTCAAAAATAATATGTATTCAATTTTCTAAGCCTGAAACAGTATTCACCAGCACGTATGACCATGCACAAGCCAATCAATCATTTATTATTTTGTCAACCATGATGTTTTAGTAGTAAATACCTGTTGGATCAGCAGATTAATTTATCTTAAATTAGACAGCAAACTACATGAAGGTGAAGGACATTTCTCAAATGTTGGCACTTACAAACAGTTCCATGCTACTACCAAAGTGCCCTTTCTAGTCTGCAAGGAATTAACCATGTCCCTCCCCAACTTAAAATTCTCCAGTGAGTTGACCCAGGTGTAGGGTCCAAGCTCCACAACATGGCACACACTCCTTTCCATACCTGACTACAATCAACCTTGAACCCAAAAGCCCAGCTCTGTTCATTCTTTGCAATTCACCCCATCCATCTCTACAGATTTGCATATGCCATAAATTCTGCCCAGAAATACCCTCTCCTGAAAGTGTGTGGCAGAGCTTCAAAAATAATTCAGTAATTTATTTAAAGTTTATATAATTTTTGTAATTTATTACATTTATTAATCATTTATTTTTTGCCCAGCATTGGGTTTGTATAAGCCTCAAAAGAGTTTGTTAAGGGAGCTATTATAAGTATCCCCATTTTATAGATGAGAAAACTGAGATCTAAAGATCTTAAGATACCTTCTCAAAAGCAAAATCCACGAAGTACAGAATCAGAATTGGAACCTGGGTTCCTGTGTGTGCTCTCAACTTCTAAACCACGTCACCTGTTGTACAGACATGGGAGGCTCCTGGGAGAGGGTCTGGGCATAAAACACAAAACACCATCTTGCTGCAAAATGCAGACATCACCACTGCATGGGGACCTATAATAAAAAATAACGTATGTCCAGGAAGATGAGTCCAGAAAAAATCTCTTCTTGGGGAAGGAGCAGTTGCATTTTCTCACCTGAAAAATCCATTCTCAGAGGTGCCTGTTGCATTTATTTGGTAGATTCTGATCCAAGTGTGGCCTCTCAATGCCCACTAGGTCTTGCTGAATGTTGGGCCCGTTACCTGATCTGAGCTAGGCTCGTAGATTTCCTTTCCTCCTTCCTGTCTCCTGGAGATAGCTCTATTTGTACAGTAGTATGCCTCTTCTCTTCCTGCCTCAGTGTTTTAAATGGGGATGTCAATATCACTGCACAAAGACTCATGGGTCACCAGGGAATTGGCAATTCCATCTGTAATGGGCCCATTACACTGAGGAGACTGAATAGCTAGGGTGTGATATACTAAAGGGAAAAAAATGGACCCTAGAGTGAAATCATTGTTTACAGCAGTATTTCTGAAAATGTGCTCCACAGAATAGACTCCTGTGAGATGCTCGTGATAAAATGTTTGCAATTGCTAAACCCTGTGTTTTATTAGTTTTGTAAATACTACTCACTACATCCCTATCACTCAACACTTGACTACTGAAGGCTCTGAGAAGTCCTGCAAGGTGGACCTTAACCCAAATTTCTGAATTCATTTCGGCACAGAACATGTCTTTCCTCACCTTTGATTTGTATAAGATCTATTATTAACACACAGAATTAGCATTTCATGAATCACAGTTTGGGGAACATTGATTTAAAGCACCTACTTTAATTGCCTATTTTTAGACTGTCAGGGGAAGTCTAAAATTGTACATCTGGGAAGAGGGAAATGTTCAATTCACAAGGCCTTTTTAGTCATAAAATGGTTATTAGATCAACTGGCTCTTTCTTTTTCATCTTTTCTTAAATTGCATGCAATCCAAGCAGCTACCAGCACTAGCAGCCCTCGGACAGGGAGAAGTAAGAATGTGTCCCAAACTCATCTCTGGCTACCATCTTTCTTCTTATAAGAAAGTTTCCTTGTTGATGCCTCAACTATATCCCTTCTTTTCACTAGTTTAATTCAAGTCATTGCACTAGGACTACTGCAACAATCACTTAACTAGTTTATCTGCTCTCAGTTTCACCCCACTCCAATCCAAATGGAATGTACATCACAGACTTCTTTGTTTTCCTAAAACACTACTCTGATCAAAGACGCCAACAAGGATCAGGTTCTCTTATTGTTCAACCACTTTCTGTTTCTTGGCCTGCTGTGTTGCCTTCTTATGGTTACAGCGTAGCTGCTACAGCTCCAGGCATCCATAATCTTGAAGAAAAGTTGTTTCCTTCCTTAGTTGAATTGTGCCCCTTCAGAATTTTTATACTGAAGTCCTAATCCCCAGTACCTCAGAGTGTGACCTTATTTAGAGATAGAGTAATTACCATTTGTCCTAATATGACTGATGTCCTCATAAAAAGGGGAAATTTAGAGACAGAGACATACATACAGGGAGAATATTAAGTGATCCTGAAGATGACCATCTAAAAGCTAAGGAGAGACGCTTACGAGAGATCCTTTGCATCCTTCAGAAGGAACGAAACTTGCCAACACTTTGATTTCAGACTTCTAACATCCAGGACTGCAAAACAATACATTTCTGTTGTTTA
Source organism: Leucopleurus acutus (assembly GCF_964270905.1). Lineage (NCBI taxonomy): Eukaryota > Metazoa > Chordata > Mammalia > Artiodactyla > Delphinidae > Leucopleurus > Leucopleurus acutus. The sequence goes on from NC_139142.1 coordinate 163,668,137, forward strand.
AGCCACCCAGTTTGTGCTACCTTGTTACAGCAGCCCTAACAAACTAATCCATTCCCTTTTCTTATTAGTTCTGAAAATCTACCCCCGAAGTCCCTTAGAAGCTTTCTCCCTATTGCATGTGATTGAATCATGAATCCATGCTTAAATCAATTAGTGGGAAGGGGAAATTACCTGATTCAATTAAACAAATCATTATCCATCCCTGGGACTGGAAAAGGAGTCACCTTCCCTTAGCATATAGGACAATGAACTCCTGAAAAAGAGCTGCATCAACATGACCCAGGACAGAGGAATGTCTATTGAAGGGGTAATCACGTCCATCAGATACCAGACACTGTGCAAGACACTGGGACTTTAAAGATAAATAAAGAAGGATCCCTCTTCTCTGAGTTCTCAGAAAATATCACTGAGATTATTAAGAAACCAAGGAAGCGGGAAAAGAACTAGGAGAGACATGTATAATGAAAGCCAATGGAAGAAAGAGTTTCAGAAGGGAGGGAACCTGTCAGGTGTGGCAGACAGCACAGGTGACAGGAGGACTGGAAAGGAAACATTAAATTTTGCAATTAAGGCTTCAAGAATAATTTCAATGGAGATTTGATGCAGACAATGTGCCTACTACAATAGATTGTTGAGCAAATGGGAGGCAAGGAATTAGGGCGACATTTTTTGAGTCATTCCTACCAATAAGTTGTAGGTCACTTTGCAATAAAAGTACACTTATGGTGAAAAAAGTGTCAAAACAAGAAACAGCACTCGGGAAGATGTTGCTTTTGCTGCTACTGAGGTTTTTTAAATGGGAAATATGTTATAAGGTTTATGGGTAAAGAAAAGAATCCAGTGGAAGAGGATTGTGGACAATATATTTTAGGTCCCATCCCTAAGAAGCAAAACTTTACTATTAATTCACACCACTAAGGGCAAGCACCTCTTTCCCATTCTTTGCATTTATTTCTTTGTAAAAGGAGCTCAGTTAGTGCCATAGCCCTGGCCTCTTGCCACTTCTTCCTTTATTCCATTTTAGCAGAGCTAGAATGCATGATCTGAATAGTCATTCTTGCTTCGTCAGTTTTTCCCTTCATTTTCCTCTTGAGAACACACCAACCCATGGAAATCAGGAGTTTTCCAGTGTCCATGTAGGTCCCTCATGTACAGGGCTTGCTCTGCTTCAGAACTGTCTGTGATTCAGTAGATCTATCCTTCTGCTGTGGGTGTTGGCTTTATAGGCTGATGTAACTCATAAGAAACTGTCTTCTGACTTAGCCGCTACTGGTAATGAAGTGATCACTGGCCTCCATCTGTCTTACATCTTGCTTCCTTTCTTTCTTTCTTTCAATAGGTTCTTTTTCATGGGCTTTCTCATTCCCATAAAGATACACATAGCCAGAGAGATTGAACACTCTTCTGGAAACTATCTTCTACAAAGAATAGCTCAGACAGCAATCTAGGTATCAAAACAAAACATCTAACATTGCTTTCCCCATCCCATAAAATGGTAAAAATGGTCTGGAAAGTCCACAGTTCATGAAAAATATATGCTGCCATATGGACAATCTCTCTACCCTTCTACCCCCCTTCCTTATAAAGCATAAACCACAGATTTACAAGGCAGGTAGTTATTACTGTGCCTCTAATTAATAGCTGCTGAATAAGTAGTTCTTATAATGTTTTTTAAGTCAGTTTATTTACTAACAGTACCACTTCTATTTATCTGCATATATCTTTTCCAATCTGAGCTGGGCTCTTGGTTGTCTTAAACAGATTAATAGGCACTATATAAAGACAGACTAGACAGATTGATGGAAAAGATAAATACATCAATGATTTCAGACTTCCTGAAGAAAAGCAGCTGCAGTTAAGCATCATCAGCTTCTGACTCATGAAATCATGCATACATGTTCTAAGAACTCATCTCACTCAAGTTGGATTCTGCTATTTAGGTACTTACAGAATTCATACATATCTCTGCATGAGCCTTTCTAAAATTCCAGCCTACCCTCCAGCTTCCCAACCCTGAGTGCAGGCATTTACGTTACTGGAGCAACTGGAAGCTACATATATTCCCAAAACAAATGGTTTTCCTAGGAAAATGTAGCCTAACCCTAACAAAGACTAAATCAACACTTCTCAGTTTATCTCAGCTCAGGGACCAATCTCTAGGGGATGTTCCAAGAAGCATCCTGATACTGATACCTCTGTAGCAGTCAGGACTTGATCACAGAAGTGGGACCTCTGTGAGTGATGTAGAATACAGAGTTACTATAGGGGTTAGACCTTAACTTATGTAAAAGCTGGTAGAGGAGGCTGTACATCTGGAGTTGAGTCTAAGCTGAGACAGGTCAGCCAGCCCTGAGGTTGGAAAGGAAAGATGAATATAGGCAAAAGCAAAGGCAAACTGGGACACTTGAAGATGAACTGGAATCCACATGGAAAACAAAAACTCATAAAAAAGTCCATAAGGACAACCTGGAATCGACATCTTTCTATTAGCACCTGAAACCTGCATTCTGTGGGTGACATGCAGGAGAAACTGGCCATTTTTGCCCTGGAGTTGCAGGCACACTTGGTCGAGCACTTTGACAAGCTGAAGGAGACAAGCTGAAGTGGTTGGAACTCAGGAGCTGCTCCAGAACAACAAGGTGAGGCCACGGACAAGATGCGATGTGCATGATCTGCCCCTGTGCCTAATGCCTTGTAACAACCTTCGAAGAATCACCAACATACTGTCTCATACCTACTTCCCAAATCTTTCTTGTGACTGTTAAGGGAAGAGGATCACGGGAAATAATTTTTGTTTCAATGACTATTGTTGCATGACAAATCACCCCAAATCTTAGTGTTTTAAAACAAGAACAATTGGTTCCTTGTATCTCAATTTCTATGAGTCAGGGATTTGGAAAGCACTTGGCTGGATGTTTCTGACTTGGGATCTTTCCTGCAGTTACAGTAAAGGAGTGGCTAGATTTGGAAAAGCAGGAATGGGGAACAGCAGGGGGCTGCAGTTTTAGGACCTCTCTGTGTGGCCTCTCGATAGGGGGGGCTAGTTTTGGCGTCCTCATAACAGTTGGGCTGATGACAACTTCTACCCTGTTGTGTGATTTGAAACAGTCCATTGAGACTCAAGGGGAGGGGAATGAGGGTTCATCTCTTGACGGAGGGATGCCAAGGTTCTAAAAGACCACGTGGGATGGGAGATGTTGTCACACTTCTTTCTTTCATTATGTTCAACCAAAAGAGTCAAGTGGAAATCAGCTCTTGATTTTTTTCCACCTTGTTCATTCTCCAGTAGTACTTGAAGTCAAACAATAACAAACATCAGGTAAGTTCTGTTTGTAGTTCTTAGCATAATTGTGATGGATCTCTAAGGGTGGTCATGGTAATCCCTACTAAAAATATTTTTCTTAATATTGAGACAATGCATATTTAGGGCATGAGACTTCAGAGAAAACTGAAGTCCACATTAAAATTATTATAAATGCTTTTAAAGTCGTTATTGTTTTAACCTCTCTGGGCCTTGATTTTTCTCATTTGTGAAATGAAGGCTCTCTACTTGAATGACTTTATTTGATTTTCTATATATTTATTGAATCTACAATAAATAAGATCCTATTAAAATACTCTCTAAAAGATGCAGAACTATTAACTATTTCCTTACCAAATGAAAAAATCAGTCTTTAGGTGTGGTATCTTTGCTTAGTCGTTTGTGGATTTACTCATGAGAAGTAAAGATTTAGATTAAGAAGTAAATATTAAGAAATATAGCTCTTTGAATCTCCTTCCAATCTTCTTTGATTTCAGACATGTACAGTGCTTTTTATCTAAAGCAAAGTAATACATGATTCAAAGAGAAACCAATTTTAGAAGTGGAGATGGATTACTAAAATATTTAGTGTTCAAAAAAGAAAAGAAAGCTGCTATAATTCTCCTATATTTCTCTTCATTATAACCCTCCAGAATGTTTGCTCATATGGATCACAAATGAATCTTGGGAAGAATCTAATAGAGGATTTTGATTAAATGGTATGTTGGATAAACAATACTGAGACATTTTAATGAAGTCAGATAAAAGGGTTGTGCTAGAAAGAAATATTTTAAAAATCACTTTGAGGATCTATCCTTAAACCATTTCCTGGAGACTTGGGCTCTATTTCTTCTTGTTGGGCCATTATTCAAAGACTTTAAAAACTCTCTCTGGTTTTGCTACCATGAATGGTCCATGATTCCTTAGCACAGAGATTTTCATTGCTGGACTTCTGAAAACATTGAGGCTCATTCTAATGAAATCCACATACATAAACACTGTGTTCAAAGTCAATGGCATTTAGTCACTTTTTCACACGAGTCAAAAACACAGTTAATAATATGCCTATACCTTCTTATGAAGCAATGCCAAGTTATTGTTTCTTGCTTACGATGGCTGCTGATAGCCACAGAATCATAGGGCTTACAAAAGTCAGTTAGAGATTTTTGAGACCAAGAAGAGAAGACTTGCAGAGTGAACTGTATAGACCAAACTTATAACCAATTATCAACTGTTGCTAAAGCTGACCTTCTTAGAAATGGAGTGAAGCTTACAGGAGGAAGGATCCTTGTCTATAGCAAGCATGGCAACAAAGGAAAAAGGAGTCAGAAGCAGATGGAAGGCAGAACTGCTCAGTATAGTCACCAAATAGGATACTGGCACCGCAGATTTAAGAGGTGGACTAGTCTGAGTTGATATAAAGGTCCAGGAGATTGGTGACCTAAGCAGAATGAGAAGGAACTGAGATAGGCAAAGGTGTTGATTGGGACATTGACATACACACTAAAAACCCCAGATGATGACAACATTCAGTGGAGAGAAAGGTTGTAAGATTTCAAAGTATAAATGACTTAGGGACTGAAGAGAAGGTCAGTCGATGACAAGGACAATGAGGGGATGACCATATTACAGATCTCAAGGGACCTAGGGCTTTCTTGGGGGACTGGAAACATATGGATGGAAAAGGGCCTGGGAAGGCTAAAGTGGGCTACCTTCTGACCCTGAAATATCTGGATCTTGGGAAAATGAGTTTTTATGCTTATGTGAGCCACAGAGAAACCTGACCTCTGAAACAAGCAAGATTCAACGAAGACATCAGGGTAGAGCGAATGTGCATGGAAGAGATGAGGATGCAAAGGAGTTTGCTTAACTCTTGGAGGAAATCTCCAAAGGGCAAAAGAGAAATGTTTAGGGAAGGTGGGTTATAGTAGAAACTTGGTTCTGAGGAATGGAACCTGGGAGCTGTATGGGGATGTTACTGTCCCTCAGCCAGAAACATAAAGGATAAAAATACATTGGCACTTCCCACAAAAAGCACACAGACTATTTTGAGATTACCCTAGCAAATGTAGCTATCGTTCATCTTCAGATAGTATAACTATTTTGTACATATGTCCATATAGCAATAATACACATATACACTTTTAAAATTCATTTGCTGCTTATTCGGAGTTAAATCTTACCTTTCCATATAAATTGCAAGGTACTAAAAAAGGTCTATGTTGTGTACCAGCATTATTAGCATTGATTGATGTCAAACTCAGGTCAAATCAAATTAAGATTACCTAAGAATGCTAACTTTCTTTCTTTTTTTTTTCATTTGCTGAAAGAAAATTAATATCTTTTCTCATCTGAGACTCCTACGAATCTGTCAGTGTGGTCCAACATGTTGATAAATGAAGCTGAGGACAGCCGGGCCATAGCTTAGAAATGATCCATGTCTCTTTCATTTAAATTGCTGCCCTCTCGTTCTTGATCTCAGATGGAGGTCAGCTTCTGAAGCTTCTGCTTCCACACCATAGCTCCTGTCAACCTGCAGTGTCCCAAAAGGTTGTCTCTTGCTAATTCCCTCTACATTTCACCACACCAGCCCTCTGGACCCTGAAAATGCCATAAAGCAAAATTATGGTATGAATTCAGGAAAGGCTCGTCTCTTATTTCCAATAGATCTCAGAAACTGGACAAGGAAAATGAGTCAGCTTATGAAGCTTCCTTAGAAGTAGTGAATCTAGAGCCACTGGGATTCAGGTCCTTATATGTAGTTTATTTTGATGGGAAGTCCAGTGTCACAGAGGTGACTCCATCATTGGCATTGCTTATTGGTTAAAACTGTGAAAGACAGTTGTGAACACATCCCCTAGAAAAGGTGATAATAGTCAAGGCAAGTGGATTTACTCATAATAGGTCATTGTTCTCTCTCTGCTATATAAGAAAATTACGTTAGACACTGCTTCTTTTGCACTGCATGGGTCTATTTCCAGCTTCCGGCTGAATGATGTTTCTATGCCTACTAAGAAAAGAGAGTGACTTAAAGAAAGTCTTCCCTTTTGTTCCACTCAAATCTCTAAATTCACATGTTAAACCTGTTCCTCTCATTTTTATCTTCAGTGTGTATCTCTAGCAAGAGTGGTGTTTATAAATTTTATATGTATCCCTGGAGCCCTAAAGACTATATTCTTTTCAATCCATCAAACAGTCATATAGACTGAATCTAAAATAAGTTACTTTGATTTGTTTTTCATTTTGCATCAAAGCACATGCAACACGACAATGGGTTTTTTTGCTCCTATGACTACTGTATCATACGGAATTCTTACTTCATGGTCACACTCAGCTGATAAGCCACGTGGCACCAATGTACTGGAATGTCTGAGCAAGCTTTTCCAAATACAAATTACTATTCATATTTCTCTAAATTATGCAAATGATACCATTCATTTTCCTACCTAATCCTCTCTGGAGATGCTCCAAGGTTTGAAATGAAAGAAGTTCTTCCTTCAAATATATGTAATCCACATTAATTGCTTTTGACAGTAAAGGGTGGGGTGGTTAGATATTGCCATAGCTGATACATTAATCGTATCATCTCTGTAACGAACTTCGCACAGTGCAGCCCAGTACTTGGAAAAACAACCATGCCAACGTGTCCTCATTGTAGAATCAAAATGCAGGCAGCTCATGCTTCTCGACTGCATTTTAATGTAAGTGAACTTATGGCAGGTGAAAGAGAAAAGAGGATCAGAAGTGAGGAAGAGGTTAAAAAAAAAAGGACCTATCTAACATCTCTGGGACAGAAACACTAATCCTGCCATTTAGTAGCTTCCTATGGCTTAAAGGTCAATTTCTTGAAAATGACAATGAGATTTTCAATAGACTAGCCTGCCTTTCCACTCTAGCTGCTCTTAGTGCCTATAGCAGTCTCACTCTCCCCATTCTCCAAATCCTGGCTCCTCGCCCCTACCTCTACTTTTGCTTTTAAAGTTCTCTCTATTCATCTTTCAAGACTTAACTCAAATGTCACCAGGTTCATGGAATTTTTTCTTCCTTCCCCAGCTAGAAATTATCCTTCTCTTCTCTGTAATGTCATAACTCATGCAGCCTCTGCCATAGCATTTATCCAGACAGACCCTGTAATTTAGTAATTGGCATGCATGCCTTACTTTCCTGAGGTTTATGTCTAGGGATCAGGGGAGAGAAAAGAAAAACTATGGTTTGACAAAAACAAAAATTAAAAAATACCACTTAGCACAGGTACATGGTAGATGCACATTTTTAAATCAATGAATGCATTAATAAATGAATGGATAAATATCTAGTCTGATAAATTATAAACTCCAAGAAGGAGGGGACTGTGTCTTCAAAGTATAGATGGTATTTTCTAAACTCTATGCCCAAAAAAAAATCTAGCAAGGTATCTTATTCATGATAGAGCTTAATGAACATAACCGGGAATTACATTGAACTGAGATGGCCATAATGGGTGTTTGTGATGAGTCAGATATGATAGGTAGTTATGACTATGGACCTTAGACTTTATGGCTCTGAATTTAAGAACAGTGAGAGTTATCCAGTTCTCCTAAAAAAAATTATCTGACTAGGGTAGACCGAAGATGAAAATCCTCTCTATTAAGACACCTATATTTTAAATCAACGGTTATTTTATTTTATGAAATGTGTAAGTATTCTCCCAACAAAATGAGTGGCAAAGGTTAAAAAAGGTAAGCAGTCATGAATTTTATTTAAACTATTCATAAATAAAAGAACTGACTACAATGCAGTTAGAAAAAAAATAGAACATTTTTTAGTTCCTAAGGTAAATTCAAGTTGTTTGTTTACAATTCCTTTTCATTTCTACTATCACAACCTGTAGGTAAAGCCATTAAATAGTAGTAAGTGAATCTTCCAAACGAGGTGCCATACTTTCAGTCGGGTCTATTCAATACAGTATGAATACTGAGACAGTGTCTTGACAAAAGCCACAATAAAGCAGCATGATGGGTCATAAAGCAAAAGAAGGATCTCAGTATTTCTCATTGCCATGAAATATTAACTACCTTAGAATCCTATATGCCCTTTTCACCATTTATGCACATTTATGACAACATGGAACTCAAAAGTAAAAAAACAGCTTTCAATCCTATTGCCTATCAAAACTCCATTCCTCTCAATGCATAAGAGTCTACTTCTGGTTGACTCATTTAAACAACTAGGACACTCTTAATCTACAAGTCATTGTGTCATATCATTAACATTTTCTAGTCAGTGGAGCCATAGTGCACCCCAAAGGACCTCTCTGAAGTCCACAAAAAAACAGCATCTCAGGATGTTTGGCTGTTTCTTTGACACATCACCTTAACCAATCCTTCTACCCTGATTTCTGTGAAAGCCTGGCCTTAGCAGGCCTTAGCAGACATTGATCTGGATATGCCAGGCCAATCAGAAAACCTGGAAATTGCCTTCCTCTTCTGTATTCATGACCTCCTTGAGTAAAGAGAGCTCAGGAGTCTCTCCAGCTGTCTTTGCAGAGTATCAGTGATATATACATCGGCCCACCTTTCCAGGAGTTTTGGGAAGATTAGTGGGATAAGAACTGTAAAACAGTTAGAGATGTTTGAGAGTAAAGAAAAGTAATTTTTAAAATGCTATGATTTTATGGTTACTTTGTATATTTTAATTACACACATAACTTCTAGAACACAAACAGAAAAAAAGGGTCAATTGTAATGAGCAAAACATGAAAGAATTTAGCTCTGTTGCTATGGCAAGTCCCATCAACCCAATATGATGGTCATTTTGGCTTTGTTCACTTCCCTAATGAGTGAGGGCTGAGTCAAGGGTTATTTTTCTCTGGTCATTAAGATGACCAATTCTTCAAAGACCATTTAATCAAGGTGTTGCCTCATGATGTCCTAGAATCAAATTCTAAACCTGAAAGCAGATATTTCCAAAGGACTCATCTACCCTCTGTGAATTATTATTTCTTCAGTGTAGGAACTTCTTAAATCATCATTTCTGGAACTTAAGTCTTTCTTGTACCACTTTCCAATTTTTGTCATGTTTATAATACTACCTGTAATGTAAATTACTTAAAATATTTCTGTAAATCCTAAGCAATATGACCTATAAAATAAGTTTTGATGTGCTGGTTATAATTTCATAAATAATGAAATAGGAACTTTACTATAAAAATTGAAAAATGCTACCTGGTATTATTTCACACAACACCAGGATTATATATGCCATATTCTGAGGAATACTGTCTGAATATATTACTGAAAACCAAACTATTCAAAAAGAGGCTCAGGATTTGTGCTGACATTACATTCATCTGAAACCTGTAGTGTCTTAAGACACATTTATTGAGCACACGATGCTTTAAAAATATAAGCCCTGGGCTTCCCAGGTGGCGCAGTGGTTGAGAGTCCACCTGCCCATGCAGAGGACGCGGGTTTGTGCCCCGGTCCGGCCGGGCCCGCGGGCCATGGCCGCTGGGCCTGTGCGTCCAGAGCCTGTGCTCTGCAACGGGAGGGGCCACAGCAGTGAGGCCCGCGTACCTCAAAAAAAAAAAAAAAAAAAAAAAAGCCCAATAAATAAACAAATGTAGGCATAATCATTAACTCTTATGTTTTATCCACTCTTTCTTTGTACCTGTTCTAAAACATACAGGTTGATCATTGTCAAATGCTTGTTAATCTCTTTTCCAAAATGTGCTTATATGGATCATTAGCGACTTTTGACTCAGGTATTAACAACAGCAGACACCAGTTTTTCTGGGGAAATGTGAAGAGAAAAGTAGTTGATTTTATTTATTAATTTTTTCACCTTAAGAAAAAAAAAATTTAAAGTAAATAGCACAGATCTGGGAGTTTAGGTACAGCTCTGTCTTTGTGTTCTTGTGTTTGTGTGAGTCATTTGTCTACCTTCAGTTTCCCAATCTGAAAAATAAGGTTCTTAAACTAAATATAATCCATAAGGTCTTTTTCAGCTCTATTTCTTTTGGGCCTTGATTAATCCACCCTAGGGGGCTAATGCAAAGAAATATTAGAGGCTGGTCCCATAAGCTTCCTCAAAGGTGTTTCACAAGTGCTATGTAAACTGCATTCCAATTTACTTCTTTGGATATATAATGTTAATATTGTATTTGGGAAATGCATACCCATAATAATACAATGAATAAATAATTTTATACAACAGAACAACCTCGAGGTTTAACTTTGAGAAAAATAGCTGACCTCATTCTTCTCCTGGGCAGACACATTGGGAATTTATATAAGAGGACAATAGGTGTGGTTTTTAATGTTCCCTGAGAAGGCAAACTAAATCTAGGATGCACTACATCCACTGCCAGAGAAACTCTACCCAAAGGTGAGTGAGCTAAAACAATTCTAGGAGCAGCAAACTTTAGGGAGATTCACATTCATTCTTTGTAATATTTTCCCATTTGTTGCTTATCTTTTAATTTTGGTTATATTTACTTACTTGCAGACTTTTGAATTATTTTCACAGCCAAATCTTTTTTTGTTTCTTTCATTGCTTGAAAGCCTAGAGAAGTTGCTCTAGAGAAATGATAAATACTAACTTCTATATTCTTTTATTTTTTTCTTAGCCAGTGTCACTATAATCATTTGTTCTCAACGCAATACATTTATTTTTTCATTTGCTCACGGAGATGAGCAGGAAGGTCTTTCAAGGCTCTTTGGCTCAGTGACACTTTCCATCCAGAGAGTGAAGTGTCCATCTGGCACCCCTCAAACCTCTGAAAGTATAGGGATGGATTCCTACTACTGTATTAGCAAGTGCTAGAGGGAATTATTTTGAGTAAGTTTTAATTTTTCCCATTATACATGGTAATTAGAAAAAATATAAATAATACACAAAAGGTGATAGTAGGGAAAAAACCCGGCAATCAAAGCCACTCAACTACAAACCAATCCATGAGATACTATACTGTTGTAATTCTACATAAAGATCCTGGCCTTTCTTTTCTATTTTGTGAGGGGTGGGTAGAGGGTTAAATTTAATCATAACTACATATGATGTGTTTCCTATAATATGATTTATATTATTATAAGTTATTTGCATATATTTTTAACATAGTCACATAATATTTCACTGGGTAAGTGAATCACAATTAACTTAATATTATCCATTTTTAGACTCTTAGCTTGCTTCCAAGTTTTTACACTACTGCAATGAATATATATTGCAACGAATATAGCTTCTCTTGCAAATCTGACTTTTATTTCTTGTTACTATCTTCATTATTTTTCTTTCCTTTTTTCTATTTTTTTCATTAGGATCATTTTCCAGAAGTAGAATTATTAGTTCAGTAGGTCTGATCATTTTTATATCGCTTGATAAATATTATTAAATGTCTTTCTATGCAAGCTTGTATAAATTTACCCTCACACGCACAGTATAAGTCCTTTTTCCCCTTTCAGAGGGTACAGTTATATTTTTTTAAACTAAGTTTTGTTAATTTGATAGAAAAATTGAAATGGAATCTCATTTTTTATTTGTATTTTTTGTTTACTAACTGAATTTTTTGCATATGATGCATACTGATTTTCTGCTTTTATGAATTAACTGATACTATCTTTTGCCTATTTATTTATAGAATGTCTCATTTTTATAACAATTTGTATAATCTTTTTATATATAAAATATTCAGTCTTTCTGTCATATATTCTGGGAATATTTTCCTGTTTGCTTTTTACTTTTTAATTTATAATTATTTGCTTATATCTTTGTAGTCATATCTTCATGAGTTCTTTCACTGCTTGAAAGCTAAAAACTCTCCCCTAGAAAGCTAATAAATATTAATTTCCATTTTCTCTATTTTTCTAATACTTGATTATTTATTTTTATGATTATTATTTTTTTCTGCGGTACACGGGCCTCTCACTGCTGTGGCCTCTCTGAACCACTGCGCCACCAGGGAAGCCCGATAATTTATTTTAAAATTTCTCACTCCCCAACAGGGAGAAAACTTTGACTGAAATATCTAAAATTGCTATAGAGGGAAAGGTCAGCTGTTGGCTAGAAGATTTAAGCATCAGTGTCCGAGGTGCTCTTAGGTATTTTGGTAGCCCTTGAATTGTTAAACCTGGCCATTTTGACATCACTCTACAAACCGCTACAAACTACTACTGCTTTCATTATTCAAACTCTTCTCCCTGCAATGTGGGAATAAGACACGGAAGGAGGAGCTAAGAGCATTACCTCATGTCACCAATCCTACATATTACATGCAATGCCTTCTGTACAGTGATGACAAAAATGGCATGGCAGTCCTTGCTCTAGGGAAATGTAGGAGACAGCCATGAAACACCACGTTTATTACTGTTTTAAGTATGTAACATAAGGAAGACTCTAAGTGATGGCCTGTATGTTATAAGGAATGAAGTTTACTCTGTATCACATTATAAAATATAGCCAAATCAATTTTACTTTAAAGCGTTTTAAGGTTCTTTATAATAGGCTTTTCTCTAATTAGGCCAGCCATAATTAGCCAAATAATCCATCTTCTGAATGGTCCATTTGAATAACACCAGAATCAATGCCATCACTCATGGGTGACAGAGGAGATTTGTTTAGGATTCATTTAACAGAACTCACTGGGTACTTTCTTTGTGCCTTTCACTGAGCACTTGCCTTGTACCAGACCCCTTTGTAGGGATTAAGAATCCAAAATATAAGTAGCACATTGACCCTGCTCCCTAGGACAATGATTCTTGGACTTGATGGAGGACTGACTGAAGTAGGTATTCCTGGACTCCACCACAGATCCTCTAAATCAGGGTGGAGTCTATACAATTTGTGTTTCAAATTTCCCATGATGATACTGATGATTCATCAGAATGGAGGACCACTTCTGAGCTCAGAGAGCAGTGGATCTCTATTCCTCTAGATCTTAAAAGGTAATAGGAAAAAAACTTCCATTTATTGGGTCATTCATCTAAGACCAGAAACTTTACATATAGAATTTCACAATCCTCATAACATATCTGAAAAGCAATCAGTGCTGTCCCCATCTTACAGCTGAAGAAACCGACCTTAAGAGTTTGCCAAGGTGACACATCTATAGTCAGTAGGCTTGTGATGCTAACTCAGAGCTCTCTAACATGAAAGAAAAAACAACCATTTGGTTAATGGGGTTGGACATTCTTGAGAATTAAATCAGGAAGTTTAAGTACTTTGGTCAATAAACTGCATATCTGAAAACCAACCCGTATGTCAGAGTGTGATGACCGTAAGATGGTGGTGAGTCTGCGTCTCCACACTCTTTTGCTGAGGTTTCCAGTTCTATTTGTGTTGAAGTTTTATATACCTATTATGTCCTTCTTGGCTGAGATTAGTCTTATCTTCCCAACTACATTTTGAACTGTAGGTTATATCTGCTTTCTTGATTGGTCCTTCAGGAAACTTGCAGGGAAGAAAGAAAATGCAACTACTTTTCATCTACAACTATCTCCAAAAGGAAATCGTACCTTATTCCCTTCAGCAAAGAAAACAGCACATGAAAAACTGTAGTTGTGTAGCCAATATCTCATTGTTGGCAGCGTGAAGCACCATGACTTACCACCATTGAAAAGAGATTCATCCCTCCCCTCTTTTATGAAACAAAGGATGTGGAGCCATGCTTCCTCTCAACGGGCACAATCACTAGATTCGTCTTTATCTTTGCTTGAAATGTTTCTCATAACCAGATTTATCCTTAGCATGGACGCGATCTACTTTTTTTTGCAAATTGTTTAGAATGTCAGAGTAGGCAGGGAATGTATAAGCCAAGCATTAACGGATCAATTTCATGTTAGATATGAAAAACTGAAGTTCTGAGAGCTTTAGTTTTCAGAAAAAGTACATCAGTACAATCACAGTCATCAATAAATTTTATTGAGCAATGGTTATATGTAAGACACCCAGCTAGCTGCTGTGAGAGACACAGAAAACAGATATAATCTCTGATCTCTAAGAACTGATAACAGTGTTGAAAAAAAAGACGTTTCTATGAACAAATGGCAAACATTCAATGCTAAGCCACAGTTTTTCAAAACCGAATAGTATTCCACATCATTTAAAAAAAATTGTCAGAGATTCCTCAACATTGACATAAAATGCTATGTTATGCTATATTACTTATGTTGTTTAAATATGTGCAAACCTAAAATTATATCTAAATATTTGATGTTTATTGCACTTATGAAACTATAACACCAAATCAAATTTAGCAACTGAACCCAAACAAAACTACAAAAACCAATAACATTAAATCAACAATGCTAATTTAGTAAGATGGATGGTGTTACTCTCTTGAAACTAAATTTCTACTTTCAATGTGAGTATAGTGCTGAGGACCACTGAGTAAGTTCTTTTCAATCCTTCCTGCCATATCGTTGGGCCATACACTCACTCATGTCCCCCCAGGTTTTTTTCTGTAGGAAAGTCATCTTTCTCACAGCATATCCTAAATTATTTGGCTTTCACTTATCATGAATCTGTAATTTACATATTTAGTTCATCTCTGCCTTAGTATTCTTAGAGAATTCCTGGTGCCAATGTGATCACAAACTCACACGCAAACTTGCTTGTGAGTTTGTGATAAGGAGGAAATGACAGGGAGTTAGTCATTTTGGGGTCATCCAGATGATTTTATTATGTTTTTAGATAATCTTCAGGGTAAAAACATTCCAACTCCTCCCTCTTCGGCCAAATAAACACAAAACAATAAAAATAAGCATGGACACTTTGGAGAATATGTCATCAAACACCTAGGATGTGCACATCCATTCTGAGAATCACTCAGCAACAACTCAAGAAAATACATTGTCCAGAAAGGAAAGCAGAGTAGAGAAGTCCCCACAGCAGGATAGAGAAGGTGGGCTCCAAACTGACTTTCTAGTAGTGGGTGGGATTTTGTTAAGCAGACATAGGAAAGGAGAGCTTCCCAAGGTAGAGGTGAAGAAAAGCAGAGAGGGAAGCAGCTTTCAGACAGGCTTAGGATGGTGAGCAGAGCAGTTAGCTAGAGTATTTTAAAAGGGACATAGGGAATGAAATTTGTTTAGAAAGTCAGTGTGCACCCAAAGTATGATAATCCTAAATAACGCTTAGACAGAAACATAAACAGGGTTGGTGAATAGGGATTTAAAGTATTTTAATCCCTCGTAATGAAGAATGTCAGCTTAACTTTTACAACATGGTACCAAAACCCACTGGTACCCTCTAGCTGGGGGACAGAGCGTTTCCTGATAATTTGGGTAGGAAAGCAGAGATGGCATTTACCTTTCTTTGTTTATACTACAATTTAACTTTTTTTTTAGTACACGGGCCTCTCATTGTTGTGGTCTCTCCCATTGCGGAGCACAGGCTCCGGACGCACAGGCTCAGCGGCCATGGCTCACAGGCCCAGCCGCTCCGCAGCATGTGGGATCTTCCCAGACCGGGGCACGAACCCGAGTCCCCCGCATCGGCAGGCGGACTCTCAACCACTGCGCCACCAGGGAAGCCCCAATTTAACTTCTTAATCCATAGAAATTTTTATTTTTCCCTTAGAGTTACCCCCCACTGATTTCAGAGATATGATTTTCAATAAGTTTCATTACTTTGATTTACTAGCTGTTTTCTATTTTTCTTGGTATGCTTTAGGCATCAGGGGAGTGGTGAAGAGCCCTCTTAAGTGCTAATGTGCATTTAATTGGACATATGCCGCCTTTTGCAAATGTTATTTTGTAGTTTGGTGACTTAATAAGTGTACTAGGATTCTGAGAGGGAATCCTCTGTTCCTGGATCAGGGTAGAAAGCTAGGACATACAAAAGTCAAGTATTCCACTTTCTATAATGAGATTCAGACATTTAGGGGACAAAAATCCTTTCCAAGGCATCATAGTGTGTGTGAGTGTGTGTGTGTGTGTGTGTGTGTGTGTGTTGGGGAAGGGGAACAAATTGTTCTGCTATGTCAGTATAACTGAGCCACCGTCACCACCCAAGTCTATGTGAAGACGCGGACCTACTAGAGAGTGGACTTGGGGATGTGGGGCGGGGGAGGGGGAGGGGTGGGCTGTGACGGAGTGGGAGAGTGGCATGGACATGTGTGCACTGCCAGGCGTAGAACGGATAGCTAGTGGGAAGCAGCCGCATGGCACAGGGAGATCGGCTCGGTGCTTTGTGGCCACCTAGAGGAGTGGGATGGGGAGGGCGGGGGGGGGGAGACGCGGGAGGGAAGAGATGTGGGAACATATGTATATGTATAACTGATTCACTTTGTTGTAAAGCAGAGGCTGACACACCATTGTAAAGCAATTATACTCCAATAAAGATGTTAAAATAAATAAATAAAGTCTTGGGAGGGGGAGGTCATGGTTGAGAATTGGAGAATTGTCCGAGACATGAGTTACTAACCTGGGAGAGTAAGTGTCCACATTTGCCTCCCTTCCATGGAAAGAGTGGATGGTTTTCTCACCCATGCCAAGAAAAGCAAGAGGATCTCCAAGAGAACACTTTTGTAGAAATTATGAGGTTAGTGCTGCAGGAAAGGAAAAATTTCATTTCATCTTATTTGTTTACTAGGGTATCTGCTTATGTGGTGGACCTGATGTTTTTTTCTCTCAAACTATTTGTACAAAAGCACACAAGGAATATAAGAGAGGCAGAAGACAAAGCAGGTGTGGCGCCAGAGCAGCCTGGGCTCCCACTGTTTCTTATGGCCTGAGTTTCCGGTGAATGGGCCAACTGAACACCATGTGGGCAGCCGGACCTGAGTTGGCTTGCTGGAATCCCACCCAAGAAGGCTGGCACACTGGGCAGAGGAACGCAGCAGCCAGAGGCTGTTAGGTGGACGCCCCTGGAGAAGAAGCTGAGGAGTCAGGGGGAAATGATAGGGTGAAGCTAGGACAGATCTTTCAGTTAGGGGATCTTAACAGTGTGGAGGTCTGTTAGGTGATCTGGATAACTTACACATGCATTCCACGAGAGAGCCAACATTTAGATACCTGTAGCATTAGACAAAGAAGCCAAAAACAGGACCACCAACAGGATGCTAGTTACATAAGATCCTGTCTTTTCTCTCTCTTTTCTCTCTTTTCCCTGTTCCCAAGCTGACATCACAGGAGCTGAAACCAGAGGAGAAAAGAATGGAGAAAAGATCCCACATGCCACTCATGACCTCTCTCATGGGCTGCAAATCTCTTGGGCTGAAATCTGGTAGATATCAGAGAAAGGGGAGATGATAAACGTTTACTGAGGGTATGAGGCTTGGGCTTGAAACCAGATGAAACTGGATTAAAATGACCTTTTTAATGATAATATTTGATAGATGCCTATGGGATCTGTCATCTTTAAGAGATGGGAAAGCAGATTCAACGTAAGCGCAGTGAGTGGAAAAAAAATCATCACCTCATTTGGTATCTCACTGCTCAGACTTGTATTGAGTTGGTAACTAAAGAAAAGAAATAGAAGACTATTAAATTCTATTTCACTGGACTATGGGTCAATGAATTCGGGCATCAACAGAGCTGAGGTTTGAATCTTGTCTTTGCCTTTATCAGTTGGGTATCCTTAAACAAATTATATTAATTGTTCTGTATATTAATTTTTCATCTATAAAGTTGGGATAATATTACCAACTTCAAGTTATTCATGGGGTTATAAGAACATAATTGACAGGGAATATGGCAAGTATATTTGTTCTTTCTTTCTATATTCCTTATTTTTTCCCTTAATAAAACATACATATAGTCTTTTTGAATATATAAAATTTAGTAATCAGTTGACATAAAATTTTATGTTTTGTTAACTCACTTCATCATTTAGAGCTTTTCATATACTGAAATTGTCACATATTACCATTTTAATATGTTTAAAGGAGCCATCATTTGTGAGGCAGTTTGTTTAGCTGGTTCCCTTTTGTGGGTAATTTGGATTGTTTCCAAGCTCCTCCCTCCCAATATAAAATGTGATATTGCTAACATTGAAAAGAACTCACTTAACTAACATTGCTAACATTGAAAAGAAATCACTTAACACTTCCCCAGCCCTAAGGAGAAAAAGGTTTAGGCAGGCATTATTACCTTGGAATATCATTTCCCAAATGGAATTATTTATTCTATCAATTAATATTTTGGGGGGAATCTCTTGAAACTGTCAATATTCCCAGAATACCTGAACTTCTAATTAAACAAACAAACAAAAGCTTCCTCTGGACTTGTGTGTCTTAACTTTTCCTATAGAAGCCACTGATTTACTGAATTTTTCCTGGTGAAGGGGCAACTCCCCATGAGTCCTCACTGGGATTTTCCAAGATGCTTCCAATTTAGATTTGGGGTCTTGGAAAATCCCAGTGAGGACTCATGCCAGAAAATGTCATGCCAGAGTATAACAGACCATACTAATTTAGTTCCATTAGCCCTTTTCTTACCTACATTTCAGCTTTCTTCTCCCCAACAGGCTAGAATGCAGTTTCTTTATCTTTCCCAAGGCTGTACTTCCTCCTATCTGCCATCTGTTTTAGAGCTGTCTTTTGTCCCAAACCTCTGTTCCTCGGATTCTAATTATTATCAACTTGCACATTCAGGTAGCTGAAAGTCTTGTGAATAAATTACACACTACCATATTTACTACAAAAGCATATCAGGAAAATCCACTATTTTCTATCATGTGAAGGGAATCTGTGGGCTCCAATCATCTCTATTTCCTTTTGCCACTGAAATCAATGCAGTTTTGCTGCAACAGTTTCTTTTTTCTTGAAATATAATTCACATACTGTAAAATTTATTCCTTTAAGTGGCTGAATAATGTACCATTGTATAGATACATTACGTTTTGTTTATCCATTCATCACTGACAGACACTGGGATTGTTCTCACCTTTTGGCTTCTACGCATAATGCTGCTATGTACATATAAGTTTTTTGATGGGTGTTGTCTGTCTTTTTGATGATAGTCATCCCAGTGGGTGTTAAGTGGTATCTAACTGAGGTTTTAATATTGATTTACCTACTGGCTAATGACGTTGAGCATATTTTCATATGGTGGTTACCATTTCCATATCTTCTTTGGAGAAATGGATATTCAAATAATTTGTCCATTTTTTAAATTTATCTTTTTGTTCTTGATATGTGTTTTGTGTATTCTAGACCCTAGCCCCTTTTCAGATATATGATTTGCAAATATTTCTCCCATTTGGTGATTTGTCTTTGAAGAAATGTCCTTCACAGAACAAAACATTTTACTTTTGGTTAATCCCCATTTATCTATTCTTTTTGTTTACTTGTGCTTATGGTATCATATTTAAGAAACCACTGTCTAATCCAGACATAAAGATATATTCCTAAGTTTTCTTCTAAGAGTTTTACATGTCTAGTTTTTTTTTCATTGATTTAAGTTTTGTATGTAGACTAATGTATGGTTCCAAATTCATTATTTTGCATGTGGATATCCAGTCATTTCAACACCCTTTGTGAAAAGACTTGCTCTTTCCCCTATTGAATTGTCT